>NC_086445.1:497239438-497539438 GCF_028390025.1 Pseudophryne corroboree
TTCTGCCATTGCACTCCTGCTTCTTGTGCCGCCCTGTCTGTTCACATGGGCGACTGCCGTGATGTTGTCCGACTGGATCAACACCGGTTTTCCCTGAAGCAGAGGTTCTGCCTGGCTTAGAGCATTGTAGATTGCTCTTAGTTCCAGAATGTTTATGTGAAGAGACGTTTCCAGGCTCGTCCACACTCCCTGGAAGTTTCTTCCTTGTGTGACTGCTCCCCAGCCTCTCAGGCTGGCGTCCGTGGTCACCAGGATCCAATCCTGTATGCCGAATCTGCGGCCCCTCAATTAGATGAGCACTCTGCAACCACCACAGAAGAGATACCCTTGTCCTTGGAGACAGGGTTATCCGCTGGTGCATCTGAAGATGCGACCCTGACCATTTTGTCCAACAGATCCCTCTGGAAAATTCTTGCGTGGAATCTGCCGAATGGAATTGCTTCGTAAGAAGCCACCATTTTTCCAGGACTCTTGTGCATTGATGTACAGACACCTTTCCTGGTTTTAGGAGGTTCCTGACAAGCTCGGATAACTCCTTGGCTTTTTCCTCCGGGAGAAAAACCTTTTTCTGAACCGTGTCCAGAATCATCCCTAGGAACAGCAGAGACAGTTGTCGGCATTAACTGGGATTTTGGAATATTCAGAATCCACCCGTGCTGTTTTAGCACTTCTTGAGACAGTGCTAATCCCATCTCTAGCTGTTTCTCTGGACCTTGCCCTTATCAGGAGATCGTCCAAGTATGGGATAATTAATACGCCTTTTCTTTCGAAGAAGAATCATCATCTCGGCCATTACCTTTGTAAAGACCCGAGGTGCCGTGGACAATCCGAGACGGCAGCGTCTGAAACTGATAGTGACAGTTTTGTACGACGAACCTGAGGTACCCCTGGTGTGAGGGGGTAAATTGGAACGTGGAGGTACGCATCCTTGATGTCCAAGGATACCATAAAGTCCCCTTCTTCCAGGTTCGCTATCACTGCTCTGAGTGACTCCATCTTGAGCTTGAACTTCTTTATGTACAGGTTCAAGGACTTCAGATTTTAGAATAGGTCTTACCGAGCCATCCTGCTTTCGGTACCACAAATAGAGTGGAATAATACCCCTTTCCTTGTTGTAGAAGAGGTACCTTGACTATCACCTGCTGAGAGTACAGCTTGTGAATGGCTTCCAAGACCGTCTCCCTTTCGGAGGGGGACGTTGGTAAAGCAGACTTCAGGAAACGGCGAGGTGGATCTGTCTCTAGTTCCAACCTGTATCCCTGAGATATTATCTGCAGGATCCAGGGATCTACCTGCGAGTGAGCCCACTGCGCGCTGAAATTCTTGAGACCGACCGCCCACCGCCCCCGAGTCCGCTTGAGAAGCCCCAGCGTCATGCTGAGGCTTTTGTAGAAGCGGGGGAGGGCTTCTGTTCCTGGGAAGGAGCTGCCTGTTGCTGTCTCTTCCCCCTTCCTCTGCCTCGTGGCAGATATGAATATCCCTTTGCTCTCTTGTTTTTAAAGGAACGAAAGGGCTGCGGTTGAAAAGTCGTGTCTTTTTCTGTTGGGGAGTAACTTGAGGTAAAAAGGTGGATTTCCCGGCTGTAGCCGTGGCCACCAAATCTGATAGACCGACTCCAAATAACTCCTCCCCTTTATACGGCAAAAACTTCCATATGCCGTTTTGAGTCCGCATCGCCTGACCACTGTCGCGTCCATAAACTTCTTCTGGCCGAAATGGACATAGCACTTACCCGTGATGCCAGTGTGCAGATATCCCTCTGTGCATCACGCATATAAAGAAATGCATCCTTTATTTGCTCTAAAGACAGTAAAACATTGTCCCTATCCAGGGTATCAATATTTTCAATCAGGGACTATGACCAAGCTACTCCAGCACTGCACATCCAGGCTGTCGCTATAGCTGGTCGTAGTATAACACCTGTATGTGTGTATATACTTTTTTGGATATTTTCCATCCTCCTATCTGCTGGATCTTTAAGTGCGGCCGTCTCAGGAGAGGGTAACGCCACTTGTTTAGATAAGCGTGTGAGCGCCTTGTCCACCCTAGGAGGTGTTTCCCAGCGCGCCCTAACCTCTGGCGGGAACAGGGTATAAAGCCAATAACTTCTTTGAAATCAGCATCTTTTTATCGGGGGCAACCCACGCTTCATCACACACCTCATTTAGTTCTTCTGACTCAGGAAAAACTATAGGTAGTTTTTTCACACCCCCACATAATACCCTGTTTAGTGGTACCTGTAGTATCAGCTAAATGTAACGCCTCCTTCATTGCCCAAAATCATATAACGTGTGGCCCTACTGGAAAATACGGTTGATTCGTCACCGTCGCCACTGGAATCAGTGCCTGTGTCTGGGTCTGTGTCGACCGACTGAGGCAAAGGGCGTTTTACAGCCCCTGACGGTGTTTGAGGCGCCTGGACAGGCACTAATTGATTGTCCGGCGCTCTCATGTCGTCAAACGACTGCTTTAGCGTGTTGACACTATCCCGTAATTCCATAAATAAAGGCATCCATTCTGGTGTCGACCCCCTAGAGGTGACATCCCCATATTTGGCAATTGCTCCGCCTCCACACCAATATCGTCCTCATACATGTCGACACACACGTACCGACACACAGCAGACACACAGGGAATGCTCTTAACGAAGACAGGACCCCACTAGCCCTTTGGGGAGACAGAGGGAGAGTTTGCCAGCACACACCAAAGCGCTATATATGACAGGGGATAGCCTTATAAGTGCTCCCTGTATAGCTGCTTTTATAATATAATTTTTGCCACTATTTTGCCCCCCCTCTCTTGTTTTACCCTGTTTCTGTAGTGCAGTGCAGGGGAGAGACCTGGGAGCCGTCCTGACCAGCGGAGCTGTGTAAGGAAAATGGCGCTGTGTGCTGAGGAGATAGGCCCCGCCCCTTTTTCGGCGGGCTCGTCTCCCGCTCTTTAGTGGATTCTGGCAGGGGTTAAATATCTCCATATAGCCCCCCGGAGGCTATATGTGAGGTATTTTTTAGCCAAATAGGTTTTCATTTGCCTCCCAGGGCGCTCCCCTCCCAGCGCCCTGCACCCTCAGTGACTGCCGTGTGAAGTGTGCTGAGAGGAAAATGGCGCACAGCTGCAGTGCTGTGCGCTACCTTTAGAAGACTGAGGAGTCTTCTGCCGCCGATTCTGGACCTCTTCTTGTTTCAGCATCTGCAAGGGGGCCGGCGGCGAGGCTCCGGTGACCATCCAGGCTGTACCTGTGATCGTCCCTCTGGAGCTGATGTCCAGTAGCCAAGAAGCCAATCCATCCTGCACGCAGGTGAGTTCACTTCTTCTCCCCTAAAGTCCCTCGTTGCAGTGATCCTGTTGCCACGAGGACTCACTGTAAAATAAAAAAACCTAAGCTAAACTTTTCTAAGCAGCTCTTTAGGAGAGCCACCTAGATTGCACCCTTCTCGGCCGGGCACAAAAATCTAACTGAGGCTTGGAGGAGGGTCATAGGGGGAGGAGCCAGTGCACACCACCTGATCGGAAAGCTTTACTTTTTGTGCCCTGTCTCCAGCGGAGCCGCTATTCCCCATGGTCCTTTCAGGACCCCAGCATCCACTAGGACGATAGAGAAATATATATACATATATATATATATATAATATATATTATATATATATATATATATATATATAATATATATATATATATATACACACACACACATATATATATATATATATATATGTATATATGTGTATATATATATATATATATATATATATATATATATATATATTATACACACACACACACACACACACACACACACACACACACACACACACACACACACACACACACACACACACACACACACATATATATATATATATATAATAAGAATTTACTTACCGATAATTCTATTTCTCGGAGTCCGTAGTGGATGCTGGGGTTCCTGAAAGGACCATGGGGAATAGCGGCTCCGCAGGAGACAGGCACAAAAAGTAAAGCTTTAGGATCAGGTGGTGTGCACTGGCTCCTCCCCCTATGACCCTCCTCCAAGCCTCAGTTAGGTACTGTGCCCGGACGAGCGTACACAATAAGGAAGGATTTATGAATCCCGGGTAAGACTCATACCAGCCACACCAATCACACTGTAACAACCTGTGATCTGAACCCAGTTAACAGTATGATAACAGCGGAGCCTCTGAAAAGATGGCTCACAACAATAATAACCGCATTTTTGTAACTATGTACAAGTAATGCAGATAATCCGCACTTGGGATGGGCGCCCAGCATCCACTACGGACTCCGAGAAATAGAATTATCGGTAAGTAAATTCTTATTTTCTCTATCGTCCTAGTGGATGCTGGGGTTCCTGAAAGGACCATGGGGATTATACCAAAGCTCCCAAACGGGGCGGGAGAGTGCGGATGACTCTGCAGCACCGAATGAGAGAACTCCAGGTCCTCCTTAGCCAGGGTATCAAATTTGTAGGATTTTACAAACGTGTTTGCCCCTGACTAAATAGCCGCTCGGCAAAGTTGTAAAGCGAGACCCCTCGGGCAGCCGCCCAAGATGAGCCCACCTTCCTTGTGGAATGGGCATTTACATATTTTGGCTGTGCAGGCCTGCCACAGAATGTGCAAGCTGAATTGTATTACACATCCAACTAGCAAAAGTCTGCTTAAAAGCAAGAGCACCCAGTTTGTTGGGTGCATACAGGATAACAGCAAGTCAGTTTTCCTGACTCCAGCCGTCCTGGAACCTATATTTTCAGGGCCCCTGACCACATCTAGCAACTTGGAGTCCTCCAAGTCCCTAGTAGGCGCAAGACACCACAATAAGCTGGTTCAGGTGAAACACTGACACCCACCTTAGGGAGAGAACTGGGGACGAGTCCGCAGCTCTGCCCTGTCCGAATGGACAAACAGATATGGGCTTTTTTGAGAAAAAAACCACCAATTTGACACTCGCCTGGTCCAGGCCAGGTCCAAGAGCATGTTCACTTTTCATGTGAGCTGCTTCAAATCCACAGATTTGACTGGTTTTAAACCAATGTGTTTTGAGGAATCCCAGAACTACGTTGAGATCCCACAGTGCCACTGGAGGCACAAAAGGGGGTTGTATATGCAATACTCCCTTGACAAACTTCTGGACTTCAGGAACTGAAGCCAATTCTTTCTGGAAGAAAAATCGACAGGGCCGAAATTTGAACCTTAATGGACCCCAATTTGAGGCCCATAGACACTCCTGTTTGCAAGAAATGCAGGAATCGACAGAGTTGAAATTTCTTCGTGGGGCCTTCCTGGCCTCACAACACGCAACAATATTTTCGCCACATGTGGTGATAATGTTGTGCGGTCACCTCCTTTCTGGCTTTGACCCGGGTAGGAATGACCTCTTCCTGAATGCCTTTTCCCTTAGGATCCGGCGTTCCACCGCCATGCCGTCAAACGCAGCTGCGGTAAGTCTTGGAACAGACATGGTACTTGCTGAAACAAGTCCCTTCTTAGCGGCAGAGGCCATAAGTCCTCTGTGAGCATCTCTTGAAGTTCCGGGTTGAGCATCTCTTGAAGTTCCGGGTACCAAGTCCTTCTTGGCCAATCCGGAGCCATGAGTATAGTTCTTACTCCTCTACGTCTTATAATTCTCAGTACCTTAGGTATGAAAAGCAGAGGATGGAACACATACACCGACTGGTACACCCACGGTGTTACCAGAACGTCCACAGCTATTGCCTGAGGGTCTCTTAACCTGGCGCAATACCTGTCCCGTTTTTTGTTCAGACGGGACGCCATCATGTCCACCTTTGGTAATTCCCAACGGTTTACAATTATGTGGAAAACTTCCCCATGAAGTTCCCACTCTGCCGGGTGGAGGTCGTGCCTACTGAGGAAGTCTGCTTCCCAGTTTCCATTCCCGGAATGAAACACTGCTGACAGTGCTATCACATGATTTTCCGCCCAGCGAAAAGTCCTTGCAGTTTTTGCCACTGCCCTCCTGCTTCTTGTGCCGCCCTGTCTATTTACGTGGGCGACTGCCGTGATGTTTTATCCCACTGGATCAATACCGGCTGACCTTGAAGCAGAGGTCTTGCTAAGCTTAGAGCATTATAAATTTACCCTTAGCTATATTTATGTGGAGAAAAATCTCCAGACTTGATCACACTCCCTGGAAATTTTTTCCTTGTGTGACTGCTCCCCAGCCTCTCGGGCTGGCCTCCGTGGTCACCAACATCCAAAACTGAATGCCGAATCTGCGGCCCTCTAGAAGATGAGCACCCTGTAACCACCACAGGAGAGATCCTTGGATATAGGGTTATCCGCTGATGCATCTGAAGATGCGATCCGGACCATTTGTCCAGCAGATCCCACTGAAAAGTTCTTGCATGAAATCTGCCGACTGGAATTGCTTCGAAGGAAGTCACCATTTTTTTACCATGGCCCTTGTGCAATGATGCACTGATTTTAGGAGGTTCCTGACTAGCTCGGATAACTCCCTGGCTTTCTCTTCCGGGAGAAACACCTTTTTCTGGACTGTGTCCAGAATCATCCCTAAGCACAGGAGACTTGTTGTCGGGATCAGCTGCGATTTTGGAATATTTAGAATCCACCCCTGCTGTTGTAACAGTATCCGAGATAGTGCTACTCCGACCTCCAACTGTTCCCTGGACTTTGCCCTTATCAGGAGATCGTCCAAGTAAGGGATAATTAAGACGCCTTTTCTTCGAAGAACCATCATTTCGGCCATTACCTTGGTAAAGACCCGGGGTGCCGTAGACAATCCAAACGGCAGCATCTGAAACTGATAGTGACAGTTCTGTACCACGAACCTGAGGTACCCTTAGTGATAAGGGCAAATTTGGGACATGGAGGTAAGCATCCCTGATGTCTCGGGACACCAGATAGTCCCCTTCTTCCCGGTTCGTTATCACTGCTCTGAGTGACTCCATCTTGATTTGAACCTTTGTAAGTGTTCAAATTTTTTTAGATTTAGAATAGGTCTCACCTAGCCTTCTGGCTTCAGTACCACAATATAGTGTGGAATAATACCCCCTTTTCTTGTTGTGGGAGGGGTAATTTAATTATCACCTGCTGGGAATACAGCTCGTGAATTTTTTTCCCATACTGCCTCCTTGTCGGAGGGAGACCTTGGTAAAGCAGACTTCAGGAGCCTGCGCAGGGGAAACGTCTCGACATTCCAAACTGTACCCCTGGGATACTACTTGTAGGATCCAGGGGTCCTGTACGGTCTCAGCGTCATGCTGAGAGCTTGTCAGAAGCGGTGGAACGCTTCTGTTCCTGGGAATGGGCTGCCTGCTGCAGTCTTCTTCCCTTTCCTCTATCCCTGGGCAGATAGGACTCTTATAGGGACGAAAGGACTGAAGCTGAAAAGACGGTGTCTTTTTCTGCAGAGATGTGACTTAGGGTAAAAACTGTGGATTTTCCAGCAGTTGCCGTGGCCACCAGGTCCGATGGACCGACCCCAAATAACTCCTCTTCCTTTATACGGCAATACACCTTTGTGCCGTTTGGAATCTGCATCACCTGACCACTGTCGTGTCCATAAACATCTTCTGGCAGATATGGACATCGCACTTACTCTTGATGCCAGAGTGCAAATATCCCTCTGTGCATCTCGCATATATAGAAATACATCCTTTAAATGCTCTATAGTCAATAAAATACTGTCCCTGTCAAGGGTATCAATATTTTTAGTCAGGGAATCCGACCAAGCCACCCCAGCTCTGCACATCCAGGCTGAGGCGATCGCTGGTCGCAGTATAACACCAGTATGTGTGTATATACTTTTTATGATATTTTTCCAGCCTCCTGTCAGCTGGCTCCTTGAGGACGGCCCTATCTATAGACGGTACCGCCACTTGTTCTGATAAGCGTGTGAGCGCCTTATCCACCCTAAGGGGTGTTTCCCAACGCGCCCTAACTTCTGGCGGGAAAGGGTATACCGCCCATATTTTCTATCGGGAGGAACCCACGCATCATCACACACTTCAATTTAATTTATCTGATTCAGGAAAAACTACGGTAGTTTTTTCACATCCCACATAATACCCTCTTTTGTGGTACTTGTAGTATCAGAAATATGTAACACCTCCTTCATTGCCCTTAACGTGTGGCCCTAATAAGGAATACGTTTGTTTATTCACCGTCGACACTGGATTCAGTGTCCCTGTCTGTGTCGACCGACTAAAGTAAACGGGCGTTTTAAAACCCCTGACGGTGTTTTTGAGACGTCTGGACCGGTACTAATTGTTTGTCGGCCGTCTCATGTCGTCAACCGACCTTGGCGCGTGTTGACATTATCACGTAATTTCCTAAATAAGCCATCCATTCCGGTGTCGACTCCCTAGAGAGTGACATCACCATACAGGCAATTGCTCCGCCTCCTCACCAACATCGTCCTCATACATGTCGACACACACGTACCGACACACAGCACACACACAGGGAATGCTCTGATAGAGGACAGGACCTACTAGCCCTTTGGAGAGACAGAGGGAGAGTTTGCCAGCACACACCAAAAACGCTATAATTATATAGGGACAACCTTATATAAGTGTTTTCCCTTATAGCATCTTTTTTATATATTTCTAACGCCAAATTAGTGCCCCCCCTCTCTGTTTTAACCCTGTTTCTGTAGTGCAGTGCAGGGGAGAGCCTGGGAGCCTTCCCTCCAGCCTTTCTGTGAGGGAAAATGGCGCTGTGTGCTGAGGAGATAGGCCCCGCCCCTTTTTCGGCGGCCTCGTCTCCCGCTCTTAACGGATTCTGGCAGGGGTTAAATATCTCCATATAGCCCCGGAGGCTATATGTGAGGTATTTTTAGCCAAAAAAGGTTTTCATTTGCCTCCCAGGGCGCCCCCCTCCCAGCGCCCTGCACCCTCAGTGACTGCCGTGTGAAGTGTGCTGAGAGGAAAAATGGCGCACAGCTGCAGTGCTGTGCGCTACCTTAAGAAGACTGAGGAGTCTTCTGCCGCCGATTCTGGACCTCTTCTCGTTTCAGCATCTGCAAGGGGGCCGGCGGCGAGGCTCCGGTGACCATCCAGGCTGTACCTGTGATCGTCCCTCTGGAGCTAATGTCCAGTAGCCAAGAAGCCAATCCATCCTGCACGCAGGTGAGTTCACTTCTTCTCCCCTAAGTCCCTCGTTGCAGTGATCCTGTTGCCAGCAGGACTCACTGTAAAATAAAAAACCTAAGCTAAACTTTTCTAAGCAGCTCTTTAGGAGAGCCACCTAGATTGCACCCTTCTCGGCCGGGCACAAAAATCTAACTGAGGCTTGGAGGAGGGTCATAGGGGGAGGAGCCAGTGCACACCACCTGATCCTAAAGCTTTACTTTTTGTGCCCTGTCTCATGCGGAGCGCTATTCCCCATGGTCCTTTCAGGAACCCCAGCATCCACTAGGACGATAGAGAAATATATATATATATATATATACACACACACATATACATACACACACACACACACATACATGCATACACATACAGAGGTGTAGCAAGGTGTCATGGTGCCTGGAGCAAGGTATGTTTCAGCGCCCCCATCCCCTGTACTGAATTGGGGGCGTGGCCACCTGGCCGGTTCTAGACTTTGTGGCACACAGAGCGAAAATTTCCTTTGGGCCCACCCCCACACCCCTAGGTGAAACATAGTGCGTGGGGAAAAAAAAGGAGCGTGGCTTCATAGGGAAGGGGCATGGCCAGTTACGCCCCCTGTAGTTATGGACCAGTAGTTGTGCCCCCTGTAGCTGTGCCCCCCTGTAGATTTGGCCCTGGTAGTGAAGAAGAAAGAAAGAAAGAAAGAAAGAAAGAAAGAAAGAAAGAAAGAAAGAAAGAAGAAAGAAAGAAAGAAAGAAGAAGAAAGAAATGAAAGAAGAAAGAAAGAAAGAAAGAAAGAAAGAAAGAAGAAGAAAGAAAGAAAAGAAAGAAAGAAAGAAAGAAAGAAAGAAAGAAAGAAAGAAAGAAAGAAAGAAAGAAAGAAAGAAAGAAAGAAAGTAAGAAAGAAAGAAAGAAAGAAAGGAAAGAAAGAAAGAAAGAAAGAAAGAAAGAAAGAAAGAAGAAAGAAAGAAAGAAAGAAAGAAGAAAGAAAGAAAGAAAGAAAGAGAAAGAAAGAAAGAAAGAAAGAAAGAAAGAAAGAAAGAAAGAAAGAAAGAAGAAGAAAGAAAGAAAGAAGAAAGAAAGAAAGAAAGAAAGAAGAAAGAAAGAAAGAAAGAAAGAAAGAAAGAAAGAAAGAAAGAAAGAAGAAAGAAAGAAGAAGAAAGAAAGAAGAAGAAGAAAGAAAGAAAGAAAGAAAGAAAGAAAGAAGAAAGAAAGAAAGAAAGAAAGAAAGAAGAAAGAAAGAAAGAAGAAAGAAAATACTCACCTGCCCCGCTCCTGCTTGCCGTTGATGCTGCTCCGTCTCCAGTCTGGCCGTGTCACGTCTCCACCCGTCTGGCGTCATACGCCCATGCATCACGGAGCGTGGAGGGAAGGAGGGAGGGAGCTAGAAAGCTGACACTGCTCAGGCTCGCAGCTGTCAGTGACTGGCAGCTGTCAGTGACTGACAGCTGTGAGCTCCGTGCAGCTAGGCGGAGGTTCCAGCAGAGTCGAGCTGCGGCGCCCTGTACTGTCTTGGGCAGCTGGAGCTCGAGCTCCACCGGAACCGCCCTCCCGACACACACACACACATACGATTTTACTCACCGGTAAATCTATTTCTCGTAGCCCGTAGTGGATGCTGGGGACTCCATAAGGACCATGGGGAATAGACTGGCTCCGCAGGAGACTGGGCACTCTAAAGAAAGATTTAGTACTACTGGTGTGCACTGGCTCCTCCCTCTATGCCCCTCCTCCAGACCTCAGTTAAGGAAACTGTGCCCGGAAGAGCTGACATTACAAGGAAAGGATTTTGGAATCCAGGGTAAGACTCCTACTCCACACCAATCACACCGTATAACTTGTGATAACATACCCAGTCAACAGTATGAACAACAGAGCATCAGACACACCTGATGCAACCATAACATAACCCTTATTTAAGCAATAACTATATACAATTATTGCAGAAGAAGTCCGCACTTGGGACGGGCTCCCAGCATCCACTACGGACTACGAGAAATAGATTTACCAGTGAGTAAAATCTTATTTTCTCTAACGTCCTAGTGGATGCTGGGGACTCCGTAAGGACCATGGGGATTATACCAAAGCTCCCAAACGGGCGGGAGAGTGCGGATGACTCTGCAGCACCGAATGAGCAAACACAAGGTCCTCCCTCAGCCAGGGTATCAAACTTGTAGAACTTTGCAAAAGTGTTTGAACCCGACCAAGTAGCTGCCCAGCAAAGCTGTAATGCCGAGACCCCTCGGGCAGCCGCCCAAGAAGCGCCCACCTTCCTTGTGGAATGGGCATTTTACTGATTTTGGAGGCGGCAAGCCAGCCGCAGAATGAGCCTGCTGAATCGTGTTACAGATCCAGCGAGCAATAGTTTGCTTTGAAGCAGGAGCACCCAGCTTGTTGGATGCCTACAGGATAAACAGCGAGTCAGGTTTCCTGACTCCAGCCGATCTGGCTACATAAATCTTCAAAGCCCTGACTACATCTAGTAACTTGGAATCCTCCAAGTCACGAGTAGCCGCAGGCACCACAATAGGTTGGTTCACATGAAAAGATGGCACCACCTTTGGCAGAAATTGCGGACGAGTCCGTAATTCTGCCCTGTCCATATGGAAAACCAGATAGGGGCTTTTACATGACAAAGCCGCCAATTTTTGACCACTTTCCACGGGAGATATTTTAACTCCACGGTCTTAAGCGGCTCAAACCAGTGAGATTTCAGGAAACTCAACACCACGTTAAGATCCCAATGTGCCACTGGTGGCACAAAAAAGGGGCTGAATATGCAGCACTCCCCTTACAAACGTCAGAACTTCAGGTAGAGAAGCTAGTTTTTGTATGAAAGAAAATGGATCGGGCCGAAATCTGGACCCTAATGGACCCCAATTCTAGGCCCAAAGTCACTCCCGACTGTAGGAAGTGAAGGAAACGGCCCAGCTGGACTTCCTCTGTAGAGGCATTCCTGGCCTCACACCCAGCAACATATTTTCGCCGTATACGGTGATAATGTTTAGCCGTCACGTCCTTCCTAGCCCTTATCAGCGTAGGAATAACCTCATCCGGAATCCCTCTTTTCTACTAGGATCCGGCGTCCAACCGCCATGCCGTCAAACGCAGCTGCGGTAAGTCTTGGAACATACAAGGTCCCTGCTGCAACAGATCCTGCCCTAGAGGCAGAGGCCATGGGTCCTCTGTGAGCATTTCTTGCAGCTCTGGATACCAAGTCCTTCTTGGCCAAACCGGAACAATGAGTATTGTTCTCACTCCTCTTTTCCTTACGATTCTCAGCACCTTGGGTAAGAGAGGAAAAGGAGGAAACACATAAACCGACTGGAATATCCACGGTGTCACCAGTGCGTCTACAACCATCGCCTGAGAGTCTCTTGACCTGGCGCAATACCTCTGTAGCTTTTTGTTGAGGCGGGATGCCATCATGTCCACCTGTGGCAGTTCCCACCGACCTACAAGCTGCGCGAAGACTTCTTGATGAAGTCCCCACTCTCTCGGGTGGAGGTCGTGCCTGCTGAGGAAGTCTGCTTCCCAGTTGTCCACTCCCGGAATGAACACTGCTGACAGTGCGCTTACGTGATTCTCCGCCCAGCGAAGAATTCTGGTGGCTTTAACCATCGCCACCCTGCTCCTTGTGCCGCCTAGGCGGTTTACATGAGCCACTGCAGTGATATTGTCTGACTGAATCAGAACCGGTTGGTCGCGAAGCAGGGTCTCCGCTTGACTTAGGGCGTTGTATATGGCCCTTAGTTCCAGGATATTGATGTGAAGGCAAGTTCCCTGCCTTGACCACAGCCCTTGGAAATTTCTTCCCTGTGTGACTGCCCCCCCACCCTCGGAGGCTTGCATCCGCGGTTACCAGGACCCAGTCCTGAATGCCGAATCTGCGACCTTCGAGAAGGTGAGCACTCTGCAGCCACCACAAGAGAGACACCCTGGCTCTGTGGGATAGGGTGATTAACCGATGCATCTGAAGATGTGATCCGGACCACTTGTCCAGTAAGTCCCATTGGAAGGTCCTCGTATGGAACCTGCCGAAGGGAATGGCCTCGTATGATGCCACCCTCCTTCCCAGGACTCGAGTGCAGTGATGCACTGACACCTGTTCTGTTTTTTTTTTTTCAAAACAATGTTTATTGAAGAAAGGTAAAGATAGATGTACAAAATTCCATGTCTGGATTCATAGTGCAGAGGTACAAATAATAGAAATACGAGGTAGATCAGGGTCATACAATAATGTCTCGGTATGTGGAAAATACATGCATAATTACATATAGTAGAAGTAAGAATTTGGTAATAAATGATATCCATAGGATACATTCCACTCCTATTGTCTAGGGTTACCATTTTGCTTAGTGAAATGTGAGATCTGATATTAAAGAGACATGAAGGTATCTAGTGGACGTAAAGACTTGTAATAAACCTCAGTATACCCATATAGCCCCTTAGCAGCTGAGAGACCACTACCGACAAGGAGAAAGAAAACAGAAAATGAAGAGATAATAACCCTTCTTCAAATAATTTTCTATTTTGTAAGGAAGATTGGTTAGGTAGAAATTCGAATTCGTATAGATTGTAGAGGGAAGAGAAATGAGAGGAGAAAGAAAGAAAAAGAGGGGGTGGGAGATGGAAGGGAAAAGGGGGGGGGGGGGGTGGACAAGACATGAAAACAGGACAACATACAGCATCATTCTCTAAAGGAAAAACTATACCATAAGGTTGTCAGGTTGGATATATGTCCTGTGGACTGCGATAAGTAGATATTATTTACCGGTTCAACACATTTCAAACTTAGCAAAGTTAATAGCATTAATCAATCTGTCTATACAAATACCAAGTGGTGGGTTCGAAGATTTTCTGGATTCTGAGCTGAGTGGCATTATCAAAGCTTTGTATAACAGTTTCCCATTTCCCATAGAATCTAGGGGCCCCTGATTCTATATCCGGTACTAGAGCCTGTCCCTCGTAAAATATGTTGTTTAGTAGAGAGGTTCTCATTTCTGTAATAGATGGAGATTGTCTGTGTAACCAATGGGTGAGGATTAATTTTTTAGCGATAGTAAGGATAACTGTCAGGGCAGGTATAATCTTCTGTTTGTGTGGTCCCAGGTCCCAATCTGAAAAGCAGTAAAACAGACATGCGGTAGGGAGCTTGGTGATTCGAACTGAAAAGATATCATTAACATGGTTTATCAACTTGTCCCAGAAAGTTCTTATTTTTCTGCAGTCCCAGAAGTTATGATAGTAGGTGGCCTCAGCCATCCCACATTTAAAACATCGACCCGTAGAGGCCAGGGTGAAATAGGAATGCTGTTTCGGGGAGATGTAGGCTCTATTTAGGAATTTGAGGTGCGTTTCCTGCAAAGCTGCAGATTTTAAATATTTAAATGTGGGGGACAGTTTGGACATAAGTACCGACATAGCCGGGAAATCAGGTATGTCCCGCTGCCAGCGCGAGTGGAGAGCACTTTGCAAGGGTGTTTTCCCTGAGTCTATGAGAATAGAATATAAATTACGCAGCCTATATCCTATGGTCAGATTAAAACGCAGGAGAGGGGTAAGAGGGTCAATGGCCGTATCAAGGGCCATTCCAGGTGGTAACGACTGTGCAAAATGACGGGATTGGAGGTACATATAAAATTGGGAGTTGGGTAGACCATATCTATCTGATAATGCAGAGAAAGAGTAGATCTTACCCCCAGGGTCAAAGATATCTCGAATGCATGAGATGCCCTTCTCTTTCCACGTCAAGTAAGCACGGCCGTCCAAACCAGGAGGAAATTGTGGGTTGCCCCAAAAGGTGGTGTAAGGGGAGTTAGAGGAATTCCTGTGCAATCGTTTATTGATAGATTTCCAGGCTTTATAAGTGTCATGAAAGAGTATGTTGGATTTTATATGGGAAGGAATCAGTGAGGTAGGTGCATGAAGGAGAGCAGCTGGGGAGAAAGGATGGAAAAGGTGTTCCTCTATGTTGGGGAGAGTATATACAGAGCCACCAGAAAACCAATCTACCATGTATCGATACATAGCTGCATTTGAAAAAGCAGAGATGTCTGGCATCCCAAAACCACCCTCCGGTCTCGGCAGTCGCAAAATATGGCGGGATACCCTAGATTTCTTTTTTGCCCAGATGAATCTTGTTAACAGGGAGTCAAATCGTTGGATATCTGACTTGGAAAGTTGCAAGGGAAGCATCTGGAGGACATAGGATAATTTGGGAAAAATAAAGCTTTTAATAACCACTACCCTACCAGACAATGATAGAGGTAAATCCATCCATCCGTTCAATATTTTCTCCGCCGAGGAGTATATCTGGTGGAAATTAGCAGAGTATAGGGCGTCCAGATTAGGGGGAATCATGATGCCTAAGTATTTAAATGGAGAGCGGCAAATTGTGAATTGTGTCAGTGTGGGGGATAGAAGGTTTGTGGAGTGACCAGGGCCTAGAGGGAGGAGGCGTGACTTGTCATAGTTCACGCGAAATCCCGAGAAAGAGCTAAAATTATCTATAATGTGTTTTATAGCAGGGATGGAAAATTGGGGGTTAGAGATAAATAAAAGCATGTCATCGGCAAATAGACTGAGTTTCACTTCAGTCGACCCAATGACAATACCAGTATATTCTAGAGACATGCGCAGTGCAGTGGCTAGGGGTTCTATAGCTATAGCAAATAGAAGGGGTGAAAGGGGGCAGCCTTGTCTGGTCCCTCTATGGAGGGGGATGGGAGAGGACATATAATTGTTAGAGAGGATTTGAGAGGAAGAGTCATGATAGAGAAGACGTACCGCATGGATGAAGGCCTCCGGGAACCCAAACCTGTGCATGGTGTCAAAAAGGTGATCCCATGTGACTAGGTCAAAAGCCTTCTCAGCATCAAGGGAGAGAAGGGCATAGGGGTTCTGGTCTCCCGAAGTCTCCAACCACTGCATGACAGTCAGTATCTTACGCACATTCACCGTAGAGTGGCGCCCCCAAATAAACCCTGTCTGGTCCTCCTGGATCAGAGAGGGCAGGAGAAGCTTTACCCTGTCTGCCAAGATCTTGGTATATATCTTGTAATCCGTATTCAATAAGGATATAGGTCTATATGAACTGGGAAGCAGGGGGTTTCTCCCTGGTTTATGAAGAATTTTCAGAATCGCAGCATTGAAGTATAGTGGAGGGGGTGTTCCGGACAACAGCAAGTTGAATAGTTCACAAAGGGGTTTGACCAATTGAGGGGCCAGTATTTTATAATATTCATTGGTTAGACCGTCAGGTCCAGGGGTTTTGTTTGGTTTCAAACAGTGAATTGCATGGAGCACCTCCTCCTCAGTAATGGGATTCAGTAGGGGTTGGGATGAGGTAGAAGATAGAGAGGGAAGTGTAAGGGAAGACCAGAAAGAGTGTTGTTGTTGGTGATCAATAGAGGGTTCAGAATATAGTGAGGAATAAAAAGACTGCAGAACCTCAGACACCTGGCCACAATCATGTACCACAGTGCCGTCAGTCCTAGTTAAAGCATGGATAAGTGTTGGGGGATGTTGACCTTTCAGGAGATTTGAAAGCAATCGACTAGATCGATTGCCGAATTTATGGAATCTACATTGAGACAAATGTTCATTTAGATTCGGTTTGGGTTAAGAGTTTGTCAAAAAGGGATTTCTGTTCATGGTAGAGTTTTCTGGTAATTGGGGTGGGGGACTGCGTGAACGCTTGGTAGGCGTCAGTAAGTTTAGATTGAGCATCAAGGTACAGAGCTTGTGTGTCTCTCTTATGTTTGGATGTGAAGGAGATGATAGAGCCTCTTAGTACTGACTTAGACGTCTGCCAGAACAGGAGCGGTGATTCATTCTCTGCAGTTATATTACAATGTGTAAAGTCAGCCCATGATGCCTCCAGCATATTTCTAAATTGAATGGAATTGGTCAGGTGGGATGGGAAGCGCCATTGTCTGACAGGGCCTCAATTGGGGAAGGTGGCGAGAGCCATCCAGCAGACCGCATGATCCGACAAGGACACCGGTTCAATTTCAGAAGTTTGCACCCTGGTAAACATAGAAGCCGAGATGAGCAGATAATCGATTCTCGACAGTGTACCATGAGCAGCCGATAAACAAGTGTATTCACGGTCGACTGGATGACAGGCTCGCCACACATCCACCAAGTGCAGCTGTGACATTAGATATGGTAAACCATATTTGGGAGTATAACGGCCAGATCTGGATTTGGTATTCCTATCAAGAGCATTGGATACAGTAGAGTTAAAGTCACCTGCGAGTATCACCTGTTTATGAGTGTGGGGGTGCAGTTTAGCGGCAATGGACAGAAAAAAGGGTTGGGGATCAATATTGGGGGCGTATACATTACACAGTAGAAAACGTGAGTCATCTAGGGTGGCGTCTACAATGAGATATCTGCCTTCAGTATCAGATTGGGAGGAGTGAAGGTCTACTTGGACTGAGCGTCTAATCAAAATGAGTACCCCACGGGCCTTGGCAGTAAATGGGGCGGACGCCAGCACTCTCCAGCCCAGGCAATTGAGCTTGTCAATCTCAGGGGGAAGGAGATGAGACTCCTGGAGGAATGCAACATCTACATGTAGTTTAGATAAGTAAAGTAAGATTTTCTTCCTCTTTATGGGGGAGTGGAAGCCACCTACATTATATGTGCCAATTTTTTAAACTGGTCATCATTCTGCTGAAGGTATGGTTCATGGCAATAAATAAAACCGATAATATCATATCCACAAAATACATTGCTATCATGGACATAGAAAACCAACAGGACAAGACACAGAGAGGAGAGAACAATGGGTAGAAAAAAAGGGGGGGAAAGTAAAGTAAAGGATCCAGAAAAGAATGGATCAAAAGATTAGCATCAAAAGTGCACTTCAGGTACAAAGATAATCTAAATTGACCTATAGTTCGCCAAGTGGAGAACCAGATAAGAACTCCAGGCTTGCCCCAGCCCTGGTACTGAGAAACAATAAGCATAGCTTATATATGGCATAAACAAAACATAACTCAGAATAACATGTGGAGAACTTTAGGTGGAAGGCGCCTTAAAAGAAGGATCCCATTCAAAATGGGATTAATGATGAAATGGCATCCGCCATAGCATTTACTTCGGTAATAGAGGCGTCTCCTCCCACCAATAATTTCAAGAACTTCTAGCGATTAACAGCTATAACAAACAGATATATCAAAGCAATAGAGTAATCGCCAGTAAAGGAGGAGATAACCACGCTAAGGAATTTCATAGCCGTGGTTAGCAGTCAGGAGTCGAGTCCGTTGAGGGCTGGCGCAGTGAAGAACGGCCGTTCTCCTCTTCCAGTAGATATGCTTCCGCATCAGTCACGGTGGAGAAGTCTGTAAATGAAGATCCTTTGAACAGGCGCAATCGTGCTTGGTATATAAGAGCAAATTTTCTATTTGCTTTGGCTAGGCGGGAACAAAGTGGGGTGAATTCACGTCGTGCCCTGGCCACCTCTGCCGAATAATCTTGGAAGATAAAAATCTTCACATCGTTCCATTGTAAGTTCCGCTTACGACGAGACGCAGACCAGATGGTGTCTTTGTGGATGTAATTTAGACAACGGAAAATAACAGCCCGGGGTCGGGAATCCTGCGTAGGCCTTGCAGGACCAATGCGATGGGCCCTCTCCACAATAATACCCGTGCAGGAATCTTGGATATCAAGCAGATCTGGCAGCGTGTCTTGTATGAAGGAAAGGAGTGCTGGCCCTTTAAGGGCTTCGGGCAGCCCAACAACCCTCAGATTATTTTGACGTGATCTATTCTCGAGATCGTCAACCTTATTAAGAAGCTGGTAATGGGATTTCTGAAGAAAGGCGCACTGTTCCTTTAAATCGGCAACGTCATGAAACGTCTCCCCGGGGCGCTGTTCATTAGCCTGCACCCGTTTGGAAAGCTGTTTAAACTGTGATTTGATGTCATGCACTGCCTGTGTGACTTTGGCAGCATGAGATTCCATAATAGGGTTAATGGAGTCTTGAATTGCCTTTACCATGTCAGAGTATGTAATTGGGCCCTCAGCCTGCTCTGTAGTCTTATTAGACTTCTGTGTAGAGGGGGCAGCATGTACAGGGAGAGCTGAGTTCACAGAGGAGTCAGAGGAGGAATGTAACTCACGATCTGTGTGTATTTGCTGCTGCTGCGGCTGTGTCTGCTGTCCGGCGGCCATCTTGGAATCCCCTTTCGTTTTTGCAGGACGTTGTTTGAGGGGCTTAGCCGCTTCTGGAGCGGCCAGGAAGCGATCCATCAGGTGCCAGAGGTGTTCCCACAGGCAGGTGAGCGGTCCGGGAGCGGGTTGTAACGCTATGTGCAGCGTGCGGGCTAGTGCGGGCTGGGGCGGCACACGGAGCTCACACTGCTGCACGCATCGGCGCCGTACCCGGAAGTCACCTGTTTTGGTTTTAATAGATTCCTGACCAGTGTCACGAGCTCCTGAGCTCTCTTTATCGGGAGATAAACCCTTTTCTGGTCTGTGTCTAGGATCATGCCTAGGAGAGGCAGATGAGCTGTAAGAACCAACTGCGACTTTGGAATATATAGAATCCAGCCGTGTTGCCGTTACACTTCCAGAGAAAGTGATACGCTGTTCAGCAACTGCTCTCTTGATCTCGCTTTTATGAGGAGATCGTCCAAGTACGTGATAATAGTGACACCTTGCTTCCGCAGGAGCACCATCATTTCCGCCATTACCTTGGTGAACATTCTCAAGGCCGTGGAGAGACCAAACGGCAACATCTGAAATTGGTAATGACAATCCCGTACCGCAATTCTGAGGTACGCCTGATGAGGTGGATAAATGGGGACATGAAGGTATGCATCCCTTATGTCCCGAGTCACCATAAAATCTCCCCCTTTCAGGCTTGCAATAACCACTCTTAGCGATTCCATCTTGAACCTTTTCAGGTATATGTTCAGGGATTTTAAATTCAATATGGGTCCAACCGAACAGTCTGGTTTCGGGACTACAATATGGTCGAATAATACCCCCCTCCTTGTTGAAGGAGGGGAACCTTGACCACCACCTGTTGAAGATACAATTTGTGAATTGCAGTTAACACTGTTTCCCTCTCGTGTGGGGGGAGCTGGCAGGGCCGTCGGTGAGGGGGCATCTTCTCAAAGTCCAGCTTGTATCCCTGAGACACAATATCTATTGCCCAGGGATCTAACAGGGAGTGAACCCACTTGTGGCTGAACTTACGAAGGCGTGCCCCCACCGGGCCTAGCTCCGCCTGTGGAGCCCCAGCGACATGCGGCGGATCTTTGTAGAGGCCAGGGAGGACTTCTGTTCCTGGGAACTAGCTGTGTTGTGCAGCTTCTTTCCTCTGCCCCCGCCTCTGGCAAGAAAGGACGCACCTCGGACTTTGTTTCTTTATTCGAAAGGCTGCATTTGATAATGTCGTGCTTTCCTAGGCTGTGCAGGAATATAAGGCAAAATATCAGAATTACCAGCTATAGCTGTGGAGACCAGTTCCGAGAACCCTTCTCCACACAATCCTCAGCCTTCCATATGCCTCTTAAGTCAGTATAATCTGTCCATTGCACATTCTACAGTACACGTCAAGCAGAAATCGACATAGCTTTAACTCTAGGACCCAGTATACTCATGTCTCTTTGGGCAGGTTTTTTATAATATATATATATATATATATATATATATATATATATATATATATATATATATATATATATATATATATATATATATATATACATACATACATACACACACACCTCTCTCTTAAGACAGCATCTTTAATATATATGCATACTAGGGTCTCCATCTCTGCTGATAAGGTACCTGTCCACGCTGCCACAGCGCTATAAACCCATGCCGACACAATCGCCGGTCTGAGTAGTGTACTAGAATGTGCACGCTATCTGCAGGATCCCTGAGAATAGCTAGTGCTACCTTCTGTGCAAACGTGAGACCCTAGGGGAAGATTCCCATCACATCCTGGCCCTAGTGGGGAAAGGATACTGCCTGAGAATTTTTTGTGGGAAGCTGCAGTCTCTTGTCTGGAGATTCCCGCTCTTTTTCCTCATGAGAGGAGGGAAATTTACCTCAGCTTTCTTCCCCTTAACATGTGTACCCTTGTGTCAGGGACAAATGAGTCATCAGTGATATGCAAATCATCTTTTATTACAATAATCATATATTGAATACCTTTCAGCCATTTTGGCTGTAACTTTGCATTATCGTAGTCGACACTGGAGTCAAACTCCATGTCAATATCAGTGTTTATTATTTTGGATAGTGAGCATTGTGAGACTCTGAAAATCTCTGTGACATAGGGACAGACATGGGTAGGATTTCCTGTCTGTTCTCTAATCTTTTGTGCAATAAATTCACCTCAGCACTTACACATATCCAAACAGGTGTTGGTGTTGTCGACGGAGACACCCTCTCACACACATATTTGCTCTATCTCCTCCTTAGGGGAGCCTTTTACCTCAGACATGCCTTTTACCTCAGACATGTCGACAAAAACGAACACCCGAACCAGGCAGATTGAAAGGGGTCCCATGTTTACACATGGGACCCCTTTCCTCAAATGCAGAGACCCCCCCGTGACTGCTGTCACAGAAAGGTCTCTTAAGCCAATCAGGAAGCGCTACTTCGTGGCACTCTCCTGATTGGCTGTATGCGCGTCTGCTGTCAGACAGCGCATCGCACAGTTCCCTCCATTAGTTTCAATGGTGGGAACTTTGCGGTCAGCGGTGGGGTTATAATGGAGAGGCTTTGCGATGCGCTGTCTGACAGCTCAGACGCGCATACAGCCAATCAGCAGAGTGCCAGGACGTTGCGCTCGCCGATTGGCTGAAGAGACCTTTCTGTGACAGCAGTCACGGGGGGGGGGGGGGGTCTCTGCATTCGGGGAAAGGGGTCCCATGTGTAAACATGGTACCCCTTTCAGTCTGTTTGGTTCGGGTGTTCGTTTTTTTTTTTGCCAAGTACGTGGATTATAATCTGGACACTGGATTGAGGAGAGTATAATTTTATTCACAGGTACACGTGGATTCTACTTGGACAAGTGGACAGAGGTCGGCGTGTGAACATAGGTAAGTATGTGTGTGTCGACATGTGTGAAATAAAGTTTTACTATCATGGTGTGCGTGTCCTGTTTTTATTTGGGTATTTTTTTCCAGTAGAACTACAGGTACCAGCGGGCCCGTTTTTCTCCCGCATGCTGGTACTTGTGGTTCTCCAAGTACCAGCTTGCGGGGGAGTCTTGCTGGGACTTGTAGTACTACTGGAAAAAACAATATTCTTTCAATTTTCTCAAGGCTATCAGCCCCCCATCCACAGCCCTTGGATGGGGGGGGGGGGGGGGGGGGGGACAGCCTCGGGCTTCACCCCTGGCCCTTGGGTGGCTGGGGGGGGGGACCCCTTGATTTAAGGGGTCCCCACTCCACCAGGGTACCCCCGCCAGGGGTGACTAGTTGGATATTTAATCGCCACGGCCGCTGTATAAAAGTGACCCCCGGCTGTGGCATTATCTGTCCAGCTAGTGGAGCCCGATGCTGGTGTAAAAAATACGGGGGACCCCTACTCTTTTTGTCCCCCGTATTTTTTGTACCAGCACCAGGCGCAGAGCCCGGTGCTGGTTTTAAAAATACGGGGGATCCCCTGTCATCCCCCCCCCCCCCCGGATTTTTATTTTTAGAACCAGGACCGGCTCGAAGAGCCCGAGGCTGGTTATGCTTTGGAGGGGAGACCCCACGCAATTTTTTGGGGGGTTTTTTTTTTTACAGTTTTTTCCGTTTTTTTTTTTTTAAATCAGATCAAAATCCGTCAAATCGGCCGTTTTTTTGACAGCGGGACTGTCGAATCCGTTTTTTATTGAATATGTTGAATTCTGGCACCCACTTGCCGGAATTCGACGGTCGAATTAAAAAACGGCCAAATAATTGCCGCGATTCGCCGCTAATTGCATATACCCCTATATTATATATATATATATATACACACACATACATACATATATATATATATATATATATATATATATATATATATATATACACATATACACACATATATATATATATATATATATACACATACATACATACATACATACATACACATATATACACTATACAAAAGTGGGCAGTACAAGGCTATAGCTACCACAGGTGCAGGGAGTGCAGCTGCTATGGGGCCCAATGCTGAAAAGCTAAGAGGGGCCCACCTTCCCTGTCCAGTTACACGTGTTATATTATTATTTTTTTCCACCATTGGTAGACACATATGGGCCCTTACAATCTCTTGCCTTGGGCCTGTAATTTTTCTAGTTATGGCACTAGAACTGCTCATTGTAATGTGGTATAAAATGAACTGGAGGGCGTTATGTTACACAGTGGAGGCACTACAGTGTGGTATAATATGAACTGGGGGCACTGTAATGTGGCATAATATGAAGTGGAGGCACTGTAGTGTGGTATAATATGAATTTGGGAAAGTGTACATCACAATGTGTATTGAGGGTACTGTGTTCCATAATGTGTACTGGCAGTCCTACAATGTGACATCAACAACTGCTGCAGAAAGGTGTCTCTTTAGAAGCATTTGGACAGGGGCCGCTGCAAATTATTGCTATAGGGCCCACATCTTGTGACCAACTATAGACCTGCATCATTATTAAAGCGTGGACATTCAAATTTATGCTGAAGTGTTGGCAAACAGACTGGGTCCATTGCTTCCCCTCCTGGTACATCAAGACCAGGTGGGCTTCCTACCCGGGTGTCAGGCGTTCGATAACACGAGGCATACTATCGACCTGATTCATGCAATTCATAAGCAGAAAATCCTGGTTGTAGTCATGGGATTGGACACCGAAAAGGCGTTTGATGGGATCAACTGGCCTTTATGTTCCATTCTCTTCAATCTAAAGGATTGCAAGAATGTCTTTTTCAGTGAATTTCCGCCCTTTATAATAACCCTAGAGCAATTGTGTTGGCCAACGGGATAGCATCCTCTCCATTTTTCATTTCCAAAAGGTATCAAAATTGGTTCCACAAACATAAAATAGCTCTTTATGCTGATGACGTATTACTAACGATCTCTGACCCAGCTCATTCCCTTCCACACTTGTTTCGAGAGAGAGGTTTACGGGTCACTGTCAGGTTATAAGATTAATACGCAAAAAACAGAGGTTCTTGATTTTTATATTCCACAAACGGTCGAAAATTCTCTAGAAAGATCTTTTCATTTTAGCTTATCTGGGGGGTTTTTATCACCAAAAAATACTGGCAACAACACCAAGCTAACTATCAAAAATTGATAGCCCAATTTCAGAGGGGTCTTAAGACCTGGGGAAGTTACCATATTTCATGGATTGGCCGCGTTACAGCTGTCAAAATGAATCTCTTACCGAGATTGCTTTATTTATTTCAGACGCTACCAATCCATGTGCCTTCAAGTACCTTCAACACTCCATAATGAAAGTTATCTGGGCTACAAAACAACCTAGAGTGTGACGTATTGTTTTACAGAGACACATTTCTAAAGGGGGTTTGGGTGTCCATAATTTTAGGTCTTACTATTACGCAGCTAGATTCGCACAATGTATTTTATGAAACAGAACTACTTCAGAAAGAATTTGGGTAATGATAGAATCCAATGCCCTTAATATGCACTCTATATCCCCTCTACTTTGGATCTCTACAGCGACCCACGCTAAAATAGTGGCAACTCACCATACGATATCTCATTCCTTAGATGTTTGGAACATGGCTAATAGACAGATTAAGTAAGCCCCATACCCTAACCCCAGTGATTCCTCTGTTTGGCAACCCTAACTTTCCACCAGGTTGTGCTACATTGGCATTCGCTTGCTGGCAGAATAGCGGATTTAGATTTCTAAATGAAATTACACAATCCTTGACCTTTCCAACTTTTACAGAGATACGGGCCAAATTCTTGATTCCTCACCAATTCTCCTTTCAGTATTTACAAATTAGGCACTTTGTCATCACATATCTGTTCTAGACCTCTCTCCAGTGGAAAATCTAGCTTTTCGCATCTATTATGAGGGCTTACCTCCTCTTTATATTCTTATTTTTTACCTCAATCCCCAAAAGTTAGAGATACTCATGAAAAAGCTCGGGAAAATGACTTGGGGGAAACTCTTGATAATTAGGATTGGTCTGATATATACCAAAGTGGCATCTAGCTTGATCTGTGGCAAATTGAAATAAAACACATACAAACTATTTCAGAGATGGTATGTCCCTACTAGACTGAATAAAATGCACCCGGAAATCTCAACGTTATGTTGGCGATGTAGAACAGCCAATCTGTACTTTGCTCCACATTTGGTGAAGCTGCCAAACCCTTGTCCCCATTTGGAGGGAAATAAGAGAGCTGGCCACTTCTATATTATCAATTAAAATCCCCTTGAGACCCAAATATTTTCTACTTTCAGTAGATATTCCTGAATCGTCCCACCATCAAAACTAACTATTCACTCACATGGTTCTTGCAACTAGATGTGTTATAGCAACTCAATGGAGGTTTTCTACACAACCTAGAATAGATGAAATTATTGCCAAGATATGGCATATACACTCCATGGAATACATCACAAGCATACTCAAAGGCTCATCTAAGAAATTTACTAAAGTCTGGGAAACCTGGACCTCCTTTTTTAAAGGTCCCCCCAGCATTCAACACACTGAACGAAATTGTTAGCATCTCATCAGTGACGGCATACACCCACATTCAGATCTTGTACAATATCTTTAGATTTCAAGTTGAAAACTAAAGATATTGTACATTGTTAATGTCCCGCGGGAGCATGCATCACTAACGAAATAGGGAGAAATAAGAATTTACTCACCGGTAATTCTATTTCTCATAGTCCGTAGTGGATGCTGGGGACTCCGTAAGGACCATGGGGATTAGCGGCTCCGCAGGAGACTGGGCACAACTATAAAGAAAGCTTTTAGACTACTGGTGTGCACTGGCTCCTCCCACCAAGACCCTCCTCCAGACCTCAGTTAGGATACTGTGCCCGGAAGAGCTGACACAATTAGGAAGGATTTTGAATCCCGGGTAAGACTCATACCAGCCACACCAATCACACCGTATAACTCGTGATACAATACCCAGTTAACAGCATGATAACAACTGAGCCTCTCAGATAGCTCAACAATAACCCTTTAGTTAAGCAATAACCATACACAAGTATTGCAGACAATCCGCACTTGGGATGGGCGCCCAGCATCCACTACGGACTATGAGAAATAGAATTACCGGTGAGTAAATTCTTATTTTCTCTAACGTCCTAAGTGGATGCTGGGGACTCCGTAAGGACCATGGGAATTATACCAAAGCTCCCAAACGGGCGGGAGAGTGCGGATGACTCTGCAGCACCGAATGAGAGAACTCAAGGTCCTCCTCAGCCAAGGTATCAAATTTGTAGAATTTTGCAAACGTGTTTGCCCCTGACCAAGTAGCAGCTCGGCAAAGTTGAAGAGCCGAGGCCCCTCGGGCAGCCGCCCAAGAAGAGCCCACTTTCCTCGTGGAATGGGCTTTCACTGATTTAGGATGCGGCAGTCCAGCCGCAGAATGTGCAAGCTGAATCGTACTACAGATCCAGCGGGCAATAGTCTGCTTAGAAGCAGGTGCACCCAACTTGTTGGGCGCATACAGGATAAAGAGCGAGTCAGTCTTCCTGACTCCAGCTGTCCTGGAAACATAGATTTTTAGGGCCCTGACTACATCCAACAACTTGGAAGCCTCCAAGTCATTTGTAGCCACAGGCACCACGATAGGTTGGTTCAGATGAAAAGCCGATACCACTTTGGGGAGAAACTGGGGACGAGTCCTCAATTCTGCCCTATCCATATGGAAACTCAGATAAGGGCTTTTACATGACAAAGCCGCCAATTCTGAAACACGCCTGGCCGAAGCCAAGGCCAACAACATGACCACTTTCCACGTGAGATATTTCAAATCCATGGTTTTCAGTGGCTCAAACCAATGTGACTTTAGGAAATCCAACACCACGTTGAGATCCCAAGGTGCCACTGGAGGCACAAAAGGGGGCTGAATATGCAGCACTCCCTTAACAAAAGTCTGAACTTCAGGTAGTGAAGCCAATTCTCTCTGGAAGAAAATCGATAGAGCCGAAATCTGGACCTTAATGGAACCCAATTTAAGGCCCATAGTCACCCCTGACTGTAGGAAGTGCAGGAACCGACCCAGCTGAAATTCTTCCGTTGGGGCCTTCCTGGCCTCACACCACGCAACATATTTTCGCCATATGCGGTGATAATGGTTCGCGGTTACTTCTTTCCTAGCTTTTATCAGCGTAGGAATGACTTCCTCCGGAATGCCCTTTTCCTTCAGGATCCGGTGTTCAACCGCCATGCCGTCAAACGCAGCCGCGGTAAGTCTTGGAACAGACAGGGCCCCTGCTGCAGCAGGTCCTGTCTGAGCGGTAGAGGCCATGGGTCCTCTGTCATCATTTCTTGAAGTTCCGGATACCACGCTCTTCTTGGCCAATCCGGAACAATGAGTATAGTTCTTACTCCTCTTCTCCTTATTATCCTCAGTACCTTTGGTATGAGAGGAAGAGGAGGGAACACATAAACCGATCGGTACACCCACGGTGTTACCAGAGAGTCCACAGCTATCGCCTGCGGGTCTCTCGACCTGGCGCAATATTTTTCTAGCTTTTTGTTTAGGCGGGACGCCATCATGTCCACCTGTGGTTTTTCCCACTGGTTTACAATCATTTGAAAGACTTCTGGATGAAGTCCCCACTCTCCCGGGTGGAGGTCGTGCCTGCTGAGGAAGTCTGCTTCCCAGTTGTCCACTCCCGGAATGAACACTGCTGACAGTGCTAACACGTGATTCTCCGCCCATCGGAGAATCCTTGTGGCTTCTGCCATCGCCGTCCTGCTTCTCGTGCCGCCCTGTCGATTTACATGGGCGACCGCCGTGATGTTGTCTGACTGGATCAGTACCGGCTGGTTTTGAAGCAGGGGTTTTGCCTGACTTAGGGCATTGTAAATGGCCCTTAGTTCCAGAATATTTATGTGCAGGGAAGTCTCCTGACTTGACCATAGTCCTTGGAAGTTTCTTCCCTGTGTGACTGCTCCCCAGCCTCGAAGGCTGGCATCCGTGGTCACCAGGACCCAGTCCTGTATGCCGAATCTGCGGCCCTCTTGAAGATGAGCACTCTGCAGCCACCACAGCAGAGACACCCTTGTCCTCGGAGACAGGGTTATCAGACGATGCATCTGAAGATGCGATCCGGACCACTTGTCCAACAGGTCCCACTGAAAAGTTCTTGCCTGAAACCTGCCGAATGGAATCGCTTCGTAGGAAGCTACCATTTTTCCCAGGATCCGCGTGCAATGATGCACCGACACCTGTTTTGGTTTTAAGAGGCCTCTGACTAGAGATGACAGCTCCTTGGCCTTTTCCTCCGGGAGAAACACTTTTCTCTGTTCTGTATCCAGAACCATCCATAGGAACAGCAGGCGTGTCGTAGGGACCAGCTGTGACTTTGGAATGTTTAGAATCCAGCCGTGCTGTTGTAGCACTTCCCGAGATAGTGCTACCCCTACCAACAACTGCTCTCTGGACCTCGCCTTTATCAGGAGATCGTCCAAGTACGGGATAATTAAAACTCCCTTCCTTCGAAGGAGTATCATCATTTCCGCCATTACCTTGGTAAAGACCCTCGGAGCCGTGTAGAGACCAAACGGCAACGTCTGGAATTAGTAATGACAATCTTGTACCACAAACCTGAGGTACTCCTGGTGAGGATGGTAAATAAGAATTTACTTACCGATAATTCTATTTCTCGTAGTCCGTAGTGGATGCTGGGGACTCCGTCAGGACCATGGGGAATAGCGGCTCCGCAGGAGACAGGGCACAAAAGTAAAGGCTTTAGGATCAGGTGGTGTGCACTGGCTCCTCCCCCTATGACCCTCCTCCAAGCCTCAGTTAGGATACTGTGCCCGGACGAGCGTACACAATAAGGAAGGATTTTGAATCCCGGGTAAGACTCATACCAGCCACACCAATCACACTGTACAACCTGTGATCTGAACCCAGTTAACAGCATGATAACAGCGGAGCCTCTGAAAAGATGGCTCACAACAATAATAACCCGATTTTTGTAACAATAACTATGTACAAGTATTGCAGACAATCCGCACTTGGGATGGGCGCCCAGCATCCACTACGGACTACGAGAAATAGAATTATCGGTAAGTAAATTCTTATTTTCTCTGACGTCCTAAGTGGATGCTGGGGACTCCGTCAGGACCATGGGGATTATACCAAAGCTCCCAAACGGGCGGGAGAGTGCGGATGACTCTGCAGCACCGAATGAGAGAACTCCAGGTCCTCCTCAGCCAGGGTGTGCCCCTGACCAAGTAGCAGCTCGGCAAAGTTGTAAAGCCGAGACCCCTCGGGCAGCCGCCCAAGATGAGCCCACCTTCCTTGTGGAATGGGCATTTACATATTTTGACTGTGGCAGGCCTGCCACAGAATGTGCAAGCTGAATTGTACTACACATCCAACTAGCAATCGTCTGCTTAGAAGCAAGAGCACCCAGTTTTTTGGGTGCCTACAGGATAACAGCAAGTCAGTTTTCCTGACTCCAGCCGTCCTGGAACCTATATTTTCAGGGCCCTGACAACATCCAGCAACTTGGAGTCCTCCAAGTCCCTAGTAGCCGCAGGTACCACAATAAGCTGGTGCAGGTGAAACGCTGACACCACCTTAGGGAGAAAATGGGGACGAGTCCGCAGCTCTGCCCTGTCCGAATGGACAATCAGATATGGGCCTTGTGAGACAAAGCCGCCAATTCTGACACTCGCCTGGCCGAGGCCAGGGCCAACAGCATGGTCACTTTCCATGTGAGATATTTCAAATCCACAGATTTGAGCGGTTTAAACCAATGTGATTTGAGGAATCCCAGAACTACGTTGAGATCCCACAGTGCCACTGGAGGCACAAAAGGGGGTTGTATATGCAGTACTCCCTTGACAAACTTCTGGACTTCAGGAACTGAAGCCAATCTTTTCTGGAAGAAACTTGACAGGGCCGAAATTTGAACCCTAATGGACCCCAATTTGAGGCCCATAGACACTCCTGTTTGCAGGAAATGCAGGAATCGACCGAGTTGAAATTTCTTCGTGGGGCCTTGCTGGCCTCACACCACGCAACATATTTTCGCCACATGTGGTGATAATGTTGTGCGGTCACCTCCTTCCTGGCTTTGACCAGGGTAGGAATGACCTCTTCCGGAATGCCTTTTTCCCTTAGGATACGGCGTTCCACCGCCATGCCGTCAAACGCAGCCGCGGTAAGTCTTGGAACAGACATGGTACTTGCTGAAGCAAGTCCCTTCTTAGCGGCAGAGGCCATGAGTCCTCTGTGAGCATTTCTTGAAGTTCCGGGTACCAAGTCCTTCTTGGCCAATCCGGAGCCACGAGTATAGTTCTTACTCCTCTACGTCTTATAATTCTCAGTACCTTGGGTATGAGAAGCAGAGGAGGGAACACATACACCGACTGGTACACCCACGGTGTTACCAGAACGTCCACAGCTATTGCCTGAGGGTCTCTTGACCTGGCGCAATACCTGTCCAGTTTTTTGTTCAGGCGGGACGCCATCATGTCCACCTTTGGTCTTTCCCAACGGTTCACAATCATGTGGAAGACTTCCCGATGAAGTCCCCACTCTCCCGGGTGGAGGTCGTGCCTGCTGAGGAAGTCTGCTTCCCAGTTGTCCACTCCCGGAATGAACACTGCTGACAGTGTTATCACATGATTTTCCGCCCAGCGAAGAATCCTTGCAGTTTCTGCCATTGCCCTCCTGCTTCTTGTGCCGCCCTGTCTGTTTACGTGGGCGACTGCCGTGATGTTGTCCCACTGGATCAATACCGGCTGACCTTGAAGCAGAGGTCTTGCTAAGCTTAGAGCATTGTAAATTGCCCTTAGCTCCAGTATATTTATGTGGAGAGAAGTCTCCAGACTATATCACACTCCCTGGAAATTTTTTCCCTGTGTAACTGCTCCCCAGCCTCTCAGGCTGGCATCCGTGGTCACCAGGACCCAGTCCTGAATGCCGAATCTGCGGCCTTTTAATAGATGAGCACTCTGCAGCCACCGCAGAAGAAACACCCTTGTCCTTGGAGACAGGGTTATCCGCTGATGCATCTGAAGATGCGATCCGGACCATTTTTCCAGCAGATCCCACTGAAAAGTTCTTGCGTGAAATCTGCCGAATGGAATCGCTTCGTAAGAAGCCACCATTTTTCCCAGGACCCTTGTGCAATGATGCACTGACACTTTTCCTGGTTTTAGGAGGTTCCTGACTAGCTCGGATAACTCCCTGGCTTTCTTCTCCGGGAGAAACACCCTTTTCTGGACTGTGTCCAGAATCATCCCTAGGAACAGCAGACGTGTCGTCGGAAACAGCTGCGATTTTGGAATATTTAGAATCCACCCGTGCTGTCGTAGAACTACTTGAGATAGTGCTACTCCGACCTCCAACTGTTCTCTGGACCTTGCCCTTATCAGGAGATCGTCCATTTTCTTTGAAGAAGAATCATTTCGGTCATTACCTTGGTAAAGACCCGGGGTGCCGTGGACAATCCAAACGGCAGCGTCTGAAACTGATAGTGACAGTTCTGTACCACGAACCTGAGGTACCCTTGGTGAGAAGGGCAAATTGGGACATGGAGGTAAGCATCCCTGATGTCCAGGGACACCATATAGTCCCCTTCTTCCTGGTTCGCTATCACTGCTCTGAGTGACTCCATCTTGATTTGAACCTTTGTATGTAAGTGTTCAAATATTTCAGATTTAGAATAGGTCTCACCGAGCCGTCTGGCTTCAGTACCACAATATAGTGTGGAATAATACCCCTTTCCTTGTTGTAGGAGGGGTACTTTGATTATCACCTGCTGGGAATACAGCTTGTGAATTGTTTCCAATACTGCCTCCCTGTCGGAGGGAGACGTTGGTAAAGCAGACTTCAGGAACCTGTGAGGGGGAGACGTCTCGAATTTCCAATCTGTACCCCTGGGATACTACTTGTAGGCTCCAGGGGTCCACTTGCGAGTGAGCCCACTGCGTGCTGAAACTCTTGAGACGACCCCCCACCGCACCTGAGTCCGCTTGTACGGCCCCAGCGTCATGCTGAGGACTTGGTAGAAGCGGTGGAGGGCTTCTGTTCCTGGGAATGGGCTGCCTGCTGCAGTCTTCTTCCCTTTCCTCTACCCCTGGGCAGATATGACTGGCCTTTTGCCCGCTTGCCCTTATGGGGACGAAAGGACTGAGGCTGAAAAGACGGTGTCTTTTTCTGCTGAGATGTGACTTGGGGTAAAAAAGGTGGATTTTCCAGCTGTTGCCGTGGCCACCAGGTCCGATGGACCGACCCCAAATAACTCCTCCCCTTTATACGGCAATACTTCCATGTGCCGTTTGGAATCTGCATCACCTGACCACTGTCGTGTCCATAAACATCTTCTGGCAGATATGGACATCGCACTTACTCTTGATGCCAGAGTGCAAATATCCCTCTGTGCATCTCGCATATATAGAAATGCATCCTTTAAATGCTCTATAGTCAATAAAATACTGTCCCTGTCAAGGGTATCAATATTTTCAGTCAGGGAATCCGACCAAGCCACCCCAGCGCTGCACATCCAGGCTGAGGCGATCGCTGGTCGCAGTATAACACCAGTATGTGTGTATATACTTTTTAGGATATTTTCCAGCCTCCTATCAGCTGGCTCCTTGAGGGCGGCCGTATCTGGAGACGGTAACGCCACTTGTGATAAGCGTGTGAGCGCCTTCATTTAAATTATCTGATTCAGGAAAAACTACAGGTAGTTTTTTCACACCCCACATAATACCCTTTTTTGTGGTACTTGTAGTATCAGAAATATGTAACACCTCCTTCATTGCCCTTAACATGTAACGTGTGGCCCTAAAGGAAAATACGTTTGTTTCTTCACCGTCGACACTGGAGTCAGTGTCCGTGTCTACCGACTGAGGTAAATGGGCGTTTTAAAGCCCCTGACGGTGTTTGAGACGCCTGGACATGTACTAATTTGTTTGCCGGCCGTCTCATGTCGTCAACCGACCTTGCAGCGTGTTGACATTATCACGTAATTCCCTAAATAAGCCATCCATTCCGGTGTCGACTCCCTAGAGAGTGACATCACCATTACAGGCAATTGCTCCGCCTCCTCACCAACATCGTCCTCATACATGTCGACACACACGTACCGACACACAGCACACACACAGGGAATGCTCTGATAGAGGACAGGACCCCACTAGCCCTTTGGGGAGACAGAGGGAGAGTTTGCCAGCACACACCAAAACGCTATAATTATACAGGGACAACCTTTATATAAGTGTTTTCCCTTATAGCATCTTAATATATAATCATATCGCCAAATAAGTGCCCCCCCTCTCTGTTTTAACCCTGTTTCTGTAGTGCAGTGCAGGGGAGAGCCTGGGAGCCTTCCCTCCAGCAGTTCTGTGAGGGAAAATGGCGCTGTGTGCTGAGGAGAATAGGCCCCGCCCCCTTTTCGGCAGGCTTCTTCTCCCGTTTTTCTGACAACCTGGCAGGGGTTAAATACATCCATATAGCCCCAAAGGCTATATATGATGTATTTTTAGCCAGTATAGGTACTTTCATTGCTGCCCAGGGCGCCCCCCCCAGCGCCCTGCACCCTCAGTGACCGTTGGTGTGAAGTGTGCTGAGAGCAATGGCGCACAGCTGCAGTGCTGTGCGCTACCTCATGAAGACTGAGAAGTCTTCAGCCGCCAATTTCTGGACCTCTTCTCTCTTCAGCATCTGCAAGGGGGTCGGCGGCGCGGCTCCGGTGACCCATCCAGGCTGTACCTGTGATCGTCCCTCTGGAGCTAGTGTCCAGTAGCCTAAGAAGCCAATCCATCCTGCACGCAGGTGAGTTCACTTCTTCTCCCCTAAGTCCCTCGTTGCAGTGAGCCTGTTGCCAGCAGGACTCACTGAAAATAAAAAACCTAATAAAACTTTTACTCTAAGCAGCTCTTTAGGAGAGCCACCTAGATTGCACCCTTCTCGGCCGGGCACAAAAACCTAACTGAGGCTTGGAGGAGGGTCATAGGGGGAGGAGCCAGTGCACACCACCTGATCCTAAAGCCTTTACTTTTGTGCCCTGTCTCCTGCGGAGCCGCTATTCCCCATGGTCCTGACGGAGTCCCCAGCATCCACTTAGGACGTCAGAGAAAATGGGGACATGTAGGTAAGCATCCTTGATGTCCAGCGATACCATGTAATCTCCCTCGTCCAGGCTTGCAATTACCGCCCTGAGCGATTCCATCTTGAACTTGCATTTTTTTATATATGTGTTCAAGGATTTCAAATTTAAAATGGGTCTCACCGAACCGTCCGGTTTTGGTACCACAAACATTGTGGAATAGTAACCCCTTCCTTGTTGAAGTAGGGGCACCTTTACTATCACTTGTTGTGAATACAGCTTTTGAATTGCCTGTAACACTGCCTCCCTGCCTGAGGGAGTGGTTGGCAAGGCAGATTTGAGGAAACGGCGGGGGGGAGACGTCTCGAATTCCAGTTTGTACCCCTGAGATACTATTTGAAGGTTCCAGGGATCCACCCGTGAGCGAGCCCACTGAATGCTGAAATTTTTGAGACGGGCCCCCACCGTACCTGGCTCCGCCTGTGGAGCCCCAGCGTCATGCTGTGGACTTAGAGGAAGCGGGGGAGGACTTTTGCTCCTGGGAACTGGCTGTATGCTGCAGCTTTTTCCCTCTACCTCTGCCTCTGGGCAGAAAGGACGCGCCTTTAACCCGCTTGCCCCTATTGGGCCGAAAGGACTGTACCTGATAATACGGTGCTCTCTTTGGTTGTGAGGGAACATGGGGTAAAAATGTAGACTTCCCAGCTGTTGCTGTGGAAACGAGGTCCGAGAGACCATCCCCGAACAATTCCTCACCCTTATAAAGGCAGAACTTCCATGTGTCGTTTGGAATCTGCATCACCTGTCCACTGCCGAATCCATAACCCTCTCCTGGCAGAAATGGACATTGCACTAATTTTGGATGCCAGCCGGCAAATATCCCTCTGTGCATCCCTCATGTATAAAAGTGCGTCTTTTATATGCTCTACGTTTAGCAAAATAGTGTCCCTGTCTAGGGTATCTATATTTTCTGACAGGGAATCTGACCACGCAGCAGCAGCGCTGCACATCCAGGCTGAAGCTATAGCCGGTCTCAGTATCACACCTGTGTGTGTATATATAGATTTCAGGATAGCCTCCTGCTTTCTATCAGCAGATTCCTTCAGGGCGGCCGTATCCGGAGACGGTAGTGCCACCTTCTTTGACAAGCGTGTGAGCGCTTTATCCACCCTAGGGGATGTTTCCCAGCGTGACCTATCCTCTGGCGGGAAAGGGTACGCCATTAGTAACCTCTTAGAAATTACCATCTTTTTATCAGGGGAAGCCCACGCTTCTTCACACACTTCATTTAACTCTTCAGATGGAGGAAAAGCTACTGGTAGTTTTTTCTCTCCAAACATTATACCCTTTTTTGTGGTACCGGGGGTAACATCAGAAATGTGCAACACATTTTTCATTGCCTCAATCATGTAACGTGTGGCCCTACTGGAAGTTACATTAGTCTCTTCGTCGTCGACACTGGAGTCAGTATCCGTGTCGACATCTGTGTCAACCATCTGAGGTAGCGGGCGTTTTAGAGCCCCTGATGGTTTTTGAGACGCCTGGGCAGGCACAGGCTGAGAAGCCGGCTGTCCCACATTAGGTATGTCGTCAAACCTTTTATGTAAGGAGTCGACACCATCACGTAATTCCTTCCACAGCACCATCCACTCAGGTGTCGACCCCGCAGGGGGTGACATCACATTTACAGGCATCTGCTCCGCCTCCACATAAGCCTCCTCATCAAACATGTCGACACAGCCGTACCGACACACCGCAAACACACAGGGAATGCTCTGACAGAGGACAGGACCCCACAAAGCCCTTTGGGGAGACAGAGAGAGAGTATGCCAGCACACACCAGAGCGCTATATAACACTGGGATCCCACTATCAATGAGTGTTTTCCCTATAGCTGCTTTTTTATATATATTACATATATATAATATCTATACTGCGCCTAAATTTAGTGCCCCACCCTCTCTTTTTTTACCCTTCTGTAGTATTCTCAGACTGCAGGGGAGAGCCAGGGAGCTTCCTTCAAGCGGAACTGTGAAGGAAAAATGGCGCCAGTGTGCTGAGGGAGAAGCCCCGCCCCCTTTTCGGCAGACTTTCTCCCGCTCTTTCTGCGATACTGGCAGGGGTAATTTTACATCTATATAGCCTCTGGGACTATATACGATGTATATTTTGCCAGCCAAGGTGTTATTTATTGCCCTCAGGGCGCCCCCCCCCAGCGCCCTGCACCCATCAGTGACCGAAGTGTGAGGTGTACATGAGGAGCAATGGCGCACAGCTGCAGTGCTGTGCGCTACCTTGGTGAAGACCGAAGTCTTCTGCCGCCGATTTTCCGGACCTTCTTCGTGCTTCTGGCTCTGTAAGGGGGACGGCGGCGCGGCTCCGGGAACGAACACCAAGGTCGGGTCCTGCGGTCGATCCCTCTGGAGCTAATGGTGTCCAGTAGCCTAAGAAGCCCAAACTACCACCTGTTAGGTAGGTTCGCTTCTTCTCCCCTTAGTCCCTCGCTGCAGCGAGTCTGTTGCCAGCAGATCTCACTGAAAATAAAAAACCTAAATATACTTTCTTTCTAGGTGCTCAGGAGAGCCCCTAGTGTGCATCCAGCTCAGCCGGGCACAAGAATCTAACTGAGGTCTGGAGGAGGGTCTTGGTGGGAGGAGCCAGTGCACACCAGTAGTCTAAAAGCTTTCTTTATAGTTTTGCCCAGTCTCCTGCGGAGCCGCTAATCCCCATGGTCCTTACGGAGTCCCCAGCATCCACTTAGGACGTTAGAGAAATACATTTGCCATTGCGTACGGTATATCATCCGATCCGCTGGATCGGGCGATATATATCGGGTGCACATCGACAAGTGTGTACTCAGCCTTAAATTGAAATTAAAGAGGTCTACTTAAGACTCTCTGCAAAATATGCCTGGTAACAAACCTCCCTTATCAAAGTTATTCACAACACTAAGAAATGTAGTATCCGGGTAATGTAATGTTTTACTCAAGCCGATAGCTGCTCTAGAAAACAAAATAACCTCTTTCACCAGTCATTGCAGAGAAGAAGAAAAAAATAATTCCACAGGTTCTTCTACACATTAAATACACATTGTATGAGCCTATGAAGAATGGAACAACATGTATGAGCCTATGAAGAATAGGAAGGAGGGATTTAAATAGATTGTTCTAGGCTCTCTATAGCTCAATCTACAGGAGATAGCTGCTAATGTCATCTTCAGATGGCTTTGATTATTGGAGACAAGCTGTGAACAGCTCGTGTTAAATTTAGCAAGACTCACTTCCCCATACCCAATATTCAGTGATACTTGTAAGACAGGGGATGCAAAATCTATTGTTAAATGGTATTCGGATGCTAGGTCAACATGGATAAGATCAACAGGCATTGTGTCGACAGTCAAAAGGTCGACAAGACTTCACAATTTTTTATTACATTTTTACTTTTTTCATACTTTACAATCCACATGGACTACGATTGGGGATAGTAACCTGTGCTAAGCGCAGATGTAGGGAAGCGATGTATCTTAACGGAAACATGAGGACGCAGTGCACTAATTGGGATTTCCACTTAAACGACACCCAAAAGAATAAAGTCATCATGTCAACTTTTTTCTTTGTCAACCTTTTTGTTATATCGACCTTTACTATGTGACGCCCTTGTGCCTGTCGACCTAGCCATACTCCTGTTAAATGTGTGTTACCTAAATGAGAAATTCATACAGACAGATGTTTCTACATGGATTTTAGGATTATAAAAAAAAAAAAAAAAAAGTTTACTCAACAGGCCCCTTAATATAAAACACATAGGGGGCGGTTCAATTGTTATTTGACCGTCTACCACTAAAGCATAGGTCTGCAAAACTCGGTCCTCAGTATCCCACAAGCACACAGTGCATGTTTTGCAGGTCTCCTCACAGAATCACAAGTGACATCATTAACTCCACCTGTGGCTCTTTTAGAATGTGTCAGTGAGTAATTAATACACCTGTGCACCTGCTGGGTTACCTGCAAAACATACACTGTGTGGGGGTAATGAGGACCAAGTTTGCAGACCTATGCACTAGAGGTCTCACGTTGACAGTAATCCAACTGTTCTTCTGTTCCGGAGTGAATGCAGTGGGCGCCGACAATTCTGCTCACCGCCTCCAGTGAAAGCGAGCAGAGATGCGCAAAGTGTGCGCCGTTTGGGCACCCAAACTGGTCTTTTTGTGTTGTGTGCAGTAATTCAATTGGATTTAGCAGCTTTGCGTAGCTAAACCTAGTGCTTTTGGGCGCTTCAGAAGTAATAGGAGCCTGACCACAGCAACAATTGAATTGCTTTGGGTACCCAAAACACTGTTAAATCGCCCCTTTATTGGCATATTTAATTACCGCAGCAGAATAGCCTCAAGCTTTAACATGGTAAACCCACAGCTAACGTACGTGAACTCTTATGGGCCCTACACACTGCGCGATAGTAATGAAATATATGAACGATCTTGTTCATTAATGAACGAGATACCGTTCATATCTTTCAGTATGGAGGCACCAGCGATGAATGCTGCGCGGCCCCGCGCCCTCGTTCATCGTTGGTGCCCTGCAGGCCAATATGGACGATCTCGTCCATATTTGTCTGCACTTCTATGGAGCCGGGTAAAGGGGGTGGGGGGTCGGGGAGTAAAGAAACTTCACTCCCCCTCCGCCGCCGGGTCGCCCGTCGGCCATATCCGCCGTCGGGCAGTTCGGCGGCGGATCGCTCAATGTGTAGGGCACATTAGGCTCAGTGTTAAGCACAAAGAGCTCTAAGTAAACACGTACGAGACGATCTTGGTAAGGGGAAAAAGCCCTACTTACCGTGGATTTATGTTTGTATCTCAAGAGAGTGCAGGCAGAAACATGCAGCAAGCGGGCTTACAGCAGGGGGCAAATGCATAGCGCCGGGCGCTGCAGCAAGCCCGCGGCAAGCCACGGGCCCATTAATGCGAGTGAAATAGTGAGCCAACTACAGAAAGCCATTATGATTTTCACTACAGCAGGTCACAGGAGAACATACTCATATGAAAATATATGTCCAGGGTTTGCATGTTGTCCATACAACACAAATACTTTATTAATATATCAAGTGGTTCTCTAAACACAAGTTTTAGTACTTGGCATTAAACTAATTTTATCAGGTTCCGGTATGAATGGTTGACCATGTTATGGTCGACAGTCATTAGGTCGACCACTATTGGTCGACATTGGCATGGTCGACGCGTGAAAGGCCGACACAAGTTGTTGTTTTTACTTTTTTGGTGTCATTTTCTGCGTAAAGTGACGGGGAACCCCAATTAGTGCACCGATTCGCTCGCCATGCTTTGGGCAAGGTGCCTCACTCCGTTACCGCTGCGCTCGGCACAGATTATTGTTCCCAATCGTAGTCCACGTGGATCGTAAAGTATGGAAAAATTCCCCAAAAGAAAAAATATATAATAATAATAATAATAATAATAATAATAATAATAATAATGAAAAACTCATGTCGACCTTTCATGTGTCGACCATGTGTCCATGTCAATGTCGATCAATAGTGGTCGACCTAATGACTGTCGACCATAACATGGTCGACCATCCAAACGGATACCATTTTATCACTAACAAATATTTTAACCTAAGTAAAAGTACGCAAATGGCTATGTGAATGGAACCTATTGGTTCCAAATGAACTCATACCCACTTGAAGTCAGGAGTGATGATGGCATAAAAACTTTTTGGGAAGCTGTCTGTACTATTTACTTGTGTTCACTGCACGTTAATGCATTAGGATCAAGTGCCATCCACTGCCCACCCAACCGCAAATACTCGTTACCAGAGCTTGTCATCATTGTTATTGGCTGTCAAATTATTTAACACCAGTGAGTACCCATAAAAGCCAAAAAGTTAGCAATATAAAAAGTTAATATGTATGGTACCAAAGGGCACGTCTCTACATATTATAACATTTGCAAATAAGCACAATCAAAATTATGTACATCACATTATGTACATCACAGTCACTGATAATGTAGCACATGATATAATGCAAACAAAGCAGACTTAAAGGTACACAGGACACGTCTGCAATAGAAATGCTGGTTGTGTAAGGACCTGTTATCTCACATTTCACATCTAGATAACATTTAAAGGCTTTGCAAGATGAAACCTGGAAACATGAGACTCCCACATACAACACAAGAGATACTAAAGGGGGTACACACGTGGAGATGTGCGCTGAGTGATCTAGCACAGACCACTTGGGGGGGGGGCACTCACCTCACACAGCGGTGACATGAACGATTTACTAGATTATGCCTACAATCTAGTAGCAGTGATAGCGACGTGCAGGGCTGAGCATCGCTGTGGGGCAATCACACAGAGGCACCCGTGTTTAACTTCTAAGCAATCTAGTCAGATTGCTTAGAAATTAAGCACGGATCTCTCCATGTGTACCCCCCTTAAAAGAGACCATAAAACCCATCAGCTGCAGTCTGCAAAATGACATGCAAAATGTGTCACACAGCCATCAGATACATCTACCAAGGTCATCAGCCAGCAGTCAGGTTGAAGTCAAAGGAGGAGGAAGTAGAGACTGCGCATAAATGGCCTTAAAAATAAGATTTTACTCACCGGTAAATCTATTTCTCGTAGTCCGTAGTGGATGCTGGGAACTCCGAAAGGACCATGGGGAATAGCGGCTCCGCAGGAGACTGGGCACAACTAAAGAAAGCTTTTAGGTCACCTGGTGTGCACTGGCTCCTCCCACTATGACCCTCCTCCAAGCCTCAGTTAGGACACTGTGCCCGGACGAGCTGACATAATAAGGAAGGATTTTGAATCCCGGGTAAGACTCCTACCAGCCACACCAATCACACCGTATAACTCGTGATACTATACCCAGTTTAACAGTATGAAAACAACTGAGCCTCTCAACAGATGGCTCAACAATAACCCTTTAGTTAACAATAACTATGTACAAGTATTGCAGACAATCCGCACTTGGGATGGGCGCCCAGCATCCACTACGGACTACGAGAAATAGATTTACCGGTGAGTAAAATCTTATTTTCTCTGACGTCCTAGTGGATGCTGGGAACTCCGAAAGGACCATGGGGATTATACCAAAGCTCCCAAACGGGCGGGAGAGTGCGGATGACTCTGCAGCACCGAATGAGAGAACTCAAGGTCCTCCTCAGCCAGGGTATCAAATTTGTAGAATTTTGCAAACGTGTTTGCCCCTGACCAAGTAGCAGCTCGGCAAAGTAGTAAAGCCGAGACCCCTCGGGCAGCCGCCCAAGATGAGCCCACCTTCCTTGTGGAATGGGCTTTTACTGATTTAGGATGCGGCAGTCCAGCCGCAGAATGCGCCAGCTGAATTGTGCTACAAATCCAGCGAGCAATAGTCTGCTTAGAAGCAGGAGCACCCAGTTTGTTGGGTGCACACAGGATAAATAGCGAGTCAGTTTTCCTGACTCTAGCCGTCCTGGAAACATACATTTTCAAGGCCCTGACTACGTCCAGTAACTTGGAATCCTCCAAGTCCCTAGTAGCCGCAGGCACCACAATAGGTTGGTTCAAGTGAAAAGCTGATACCACCTTAGGGAGAAACTGGGGACGAGTCCTCAATTCCGCCCTATCCATATGGAAAATCAGATAAGGGCTTTTACATGACAAAGCTGCCAATTCTGACACACGCCTGGCCGAAGCCAAGGCCAATAACATGACCACTTTCCACGTGAGATATTTTAGATCCACGGTTTTAAGTGGCTCAAACCAATGTGATTTTAAGAAACTCAACACCACGTTGAGATCCCAAGGTGCCACTGGAGGCACAAACGGGGGCTGAATATGCAGCACTCCTTTACACAAACGTCTGAACTTCAGGTAGTGAAGCTAGTTCTTTCTGGAAGAAAATCGACAGAGCCGAGATCTGTACCTTAATGGAGCCTAATTTCAGGCCCATAGTCACTCCTGCTTGTAGGAAATGCAGAAATCGACCTAGTTGAAATTCCTCTGTTGGGGCCTTTTTGGCCTCACACCAAGCAACATATTACCGCCATATGCGGTGATAATGCTTTGCAGTTACATCTTTCCTGGCTTTAATCAGCGTAGGAATGACTTCCTCCGGAATGCCCTTTTCCTTCAGGATCCGGCGTTCAACCGCCATGCCGTCAAACGCAGCGGCGGTAAGTCTTGGAACAAACAGGGCCCCTGCTGCAGCAGGTCCTGTCTGAGCGGCAGAGGCCATGGGTCCTCTGAGATCATCTCTTGAAGTTCCGGGTACCACGCTCGTCTTGGCCAATCCGGAACCACGAGTATTGTTCTTACTCCTCGTTTTCTTATTATTCTCAGTACCCTTGGTATGAGAGGCAGAGGAGGGAACACAAACTGACTGGTACACCCACGGTGTCACTAGAGCGTCCACAGCTATCGCCTGAGGGTCCCTTAACCTGGCGCCATATCTCTCTAGTTTTTTGTTTAGGCGGGACGCCATCATGTCCACCTGTGGCCGTTCCCATCGATTTACAATCAGCGTGAAGACTTCTGGATGAAGTCCCCACTCTCCCGGGTGGAGGTCGTGCCTGCTGAGAAAGTCTGCTACCCAGTTGTCCACTCCCGGAATGAACACTGCTGACAGTGCTAGTATGTGATTTTCCGCCCATCGGAGAATCCTTGTGGCTTCTGCCATTGCCATCCTGCTTCTTGTGCCGCCCTGTCGATTTACATGGGCGACTGCCGTGATGTTGTCTGACTGGATCAGTACCGGGTGGTGTAGAAGCAGGGATTTTGCCTGACTTAGGGCATTGTAAATGGCCCTTAGTTCCAGAATATTTATGTGTAGGGAAGTCTCCTGACTCGACCATAGTCCTTGGAAGTTTCTTCCCTGTGTGACTGCCCCCCAGCCTCGAAGGCTGGCATCCGTGGTCACCAGGACCCAGTCCTGTATGCCGAATCTGCGGCCCTCTAGAAGATGAGCACTCTGCAGCCACCACAGCAGAGACACCCTGGTTCTTGGAGACAGGGTTATTAGGTGATGCATCTGAAGATGCGATCCGGACCATTTGGTCCAACAGGTCCCACTGAAAAATTCTGGCATGGAACCTGCCGAAAGGAATTGCTTCGTAAGAAGCCACCATCTTTCCCAGGACCCGCGTGCAGTGATGCACAGATACCTGTTTTGGTTTCAGGAGGTCTCTGACTAGAGATGACAGCTCCTTGGCTTTCTCCTCCGGGAGAAACTTTTTTCTGGACTGTATCCAGAATCATACCCAGGAACAGTAGACGTGTCGTCGGAACCAGCTGTGATTTTGGAATATTCAGAATCCAACCGTGCTGGTGTAGCACCTCCTGAGATAGTGCTACTCCCACCAACAACTGCTCCTTGGACCTCGCCTTTATTAGGAGATCGTCCCAAGTACGGGATAATTAAAACTCCCTTTCTTCGAAGGAGTATCATCATTTCCGCCATTACCTTGGTAAACACCCTCGGTGCCGTGGAGAGTCCAAACGGCAGCATCTGGAATTGGTAATGGCAATCCTGTACCACAAATCTGAGGTACTCCTGGTGAGGATAGTAAATGGGGACATGCAGGTAAGCATCCTTGATGTCCAGGGATACCATGTAATCCCCCTCGTCCAGGCTTGCAATAACCGCCCTGAGCGATTCCATCTTGAACTTGAATTTTTTTATGTATGTGTTCAAGGATTTCAAATTTAAAATGGGTCTCACCGAACCGTCCGGTTTCGGTACCACAAACAGTGTGGAATAGTAACCCCGTCCTTGTTGAAGTAGGGGCACCTTGATTATCACCTGCTGGGAATACAGCTTGTGAATTGCCGCTAGCACAGCCTCCCTGTCTGAAGGAGTAATCGGCAAGGCAGATTTTAGGAACCGGTGGGGTGGAGACGCCTCAAATTCCAGTTTGTACCCTTGAGATACTATTTGCAGGATCCAGGGATCCACCTGTGAGCGAGCCCACTGATCGCTGAAATTTTTGAGGCGGCCCCCCACCGTACCTGGTTCCGCCTGTGGAGCCCCACCGTCATGCGGTGGACTTGGAAGAAGCGGGGGAGAGGACTTTTGCTCCTGGGAACCTGCTGTTTGTTGCAGCCTTTTTCCCCTACCTCTGCCTCTGGACAGAAAGGACCCGCCTTTTCCACGCCTGTTTTTCTGAGTCCGAAAGGACTGTACCTGATAAAACGGCGCCTTTTTAGGCTGTGAGGGAACATGGGGTAAAAATGCTGACTTCCCAGCAGTTGCTGTGGAAACTAGGTCCGAGAGACCATCCCCAAATAACTCCTCACCCTTATAAGGCAAAACTTCCATGTGCCTTTTTGAATCTGCATCCCCTGTCCACTGGCGAGTCCATAAGCCTCTCCCAGCAGAAATGGACAATGCACTTATTTTAGATGCCAGCCGGCAGATCTCCCTCTGTGCATCTCTCATGTATAAGACTGAGTCTTTTATATGCTCTATGGTTAGCAGACGCAATAGCTGGTCTAAGTATAATGCCTGAGTGTGTATATACAGACTTCAGGATCGCCTCCTGCTTTCTATCAGCAGGTTCCTTGAGGGCGGCCGTATCCGGAGACGGTAGTGCCACCTTTTCAGACAAACGTGTGAGCGCTTTATCCACCCTAGGGGGTGTCTCCCAACGTGACCTATCCTCTGGCGGGAAAGGGAACGCCATTAGTAACTTCTTAGAGATTACCAATCTTTTATCAGGGAAAGCCCACGCTTCTTCACACACTTCATTTAATTCTTCTGATGGGGGAAAAACTACGGGTAGTTTTTTCTCCCCAAACATAATACCTTTTTTAGTGGTACCTGGGTTTATATCAGAAATTTGTAACACCTCTTTCATTGCTTCAATCATGCAACGAATGGCCTTAGTGGACATTAGACTAGACTCATCGTCGTCGACACTGGTGTCAGTATCCGTGTCGACATCCGCGTCTGCCATCTGAGGTAGCGGGCGTTTTAGAGCCCCCGATGGCCTTTGAGACGCCTGGACAGGCACGAGCTGAGAAGCCGGCTGTCCCGCATTTGGCATGTCGTCAAATTTTTTGTGTAAGGAGTCGACACGTGCACGCAATTCCTTCCATAAGTCCATCCACTCAGGTGTCTGCCCCACAGGGGGTGACATCCCTTCTATAGGCATCTGCTCCGCCTCCACATCATTATCCTCATCAAACATGTCGACACAGCCGTACCGACACACCGCACACACACAGGGAATGCTCTAACAGAGGACAGGACCCACAAAAGCCCATTGGGGAGACAGAGTGAGAGTATGCCAGCACACACCAGAGCGCTATATAATGCAGGGACTAACTGAATTATGTCCCCTATAGCTTCTGTTATATATACTGCGCCTAAATTTAGTGCCCCCCCTCTCTTTTTTACCCTTTTCTGTAGTGTAGACTGCAGGGGAGAGCCAGGGAGCTTCCTTCCAGCGGAGCTGTGAGGGAGAAATGGCACCAGTGTGCTGAAGGAGATAGCTCCGCCCCTTTTTCGCGGACTTTTCTCCCGCTTTTTTAAGGATTCTGGCAGGGGTAATTATCACATATATATAGCCTCTGGGGCTATATATTGTGATATTTTTGCCAGCCAAGGTGTTTTTATTGCTGCTCAGGGCGCCCCCCCCTAGCGCCCTGCACCCTCAGTGACCGGAGTGTGAAGTGTGTATGAGGAGCAATGGCGCACAGCTGCAGTGCTGTGCGCTACCTTGGTGAAGACTGATGTCTTCTGCCGCCGATTTTCCGGACCTCTTCTTGCTTCTGGTTCTGTAAGGGGGACGGCGGTGCGGCTCCGGGACCGAACACCTAGGCCAGTTCCATGCGGTCGATCCCTCTGGAGCTAATGGTGTCCAGTAGCCTAAGAAGCCCAAGCTAGCTGCAAGCAGGTAGGTTCGCTTCTTCTCCCCTTAGTCCCTCGCTGCAGTGAGCCTGTTGCCAGCAGGTCTCACTGTAAAATAAAAAACCTAATTATATACTTTCTTTTTAGAAGCTCAGGAGAGCCCCTAGTGTGCATCCAACCTCGGCCGGGCACAAAATCTAACTGAGGCTTGGAGGAGGGTCATAGTGGGAGGAGCCAGTGCACACCAGGTGACCTAAAAGCTTTCTTTAGTTGTGCCCAGTCTCCTGCGGAGCCGCTATTCCCCATGGTCCTTTCGGAGTTCCCAGCATCCACTAGGACGTCAGAGAAAGGGGTGGTAAACCATTTCCATATCCCATAAATCATATTCTGCCACTTTCACATTGTTTACTGCCAAAGCGTGAGGACAAATTGAATTTTTTTTTATACTGTATGTAGTTAGTTTACCACAATGTTAAAGGACTATTTATCTCCAATGAGTCAGTGGTGCGCTCCTTCTGCAAGACCAGAATGGTTAGCTACCTAACACCAGCATTTTATACGGATGCGGTATGATACAGACAGCGGTATACCAGCAGCGAGTCCCTTGTGGGCTCACTGCACTCACTACTCTTTGGGCCCGGTGCCGAGGTTCTATTCCCACTCGGTTGGTGGCGTGGACCCTCCAACTGAGAGGGAATTAAAAGGAAGGGGGATGTAGGGATTCCGACCGCCGGTAAAATGGCGTAGGTCAGGATTTCGGCATTGGTCTCTTGAACGCCGGCATTATAAGTACATCCCTTTTATACATAGACGTACCACAGCAATGATTTTGAAACTATGTAGGGCTGTGCAACACCATGCATAGTACTACTCCTTTCGCACTGCCAAAATAACCTGGGTTATTGCCGGGATGAGGTGCAGTGTGAAAGCGCCAAGTAATTTCCCGGCGTCGACTGACTTGGCATTTCAACCCAAGACTAAAGCAGGGTTATACACAGGTACCCGGGTTGAAGTGCAGTGCAAAAGGTTGAAGGTAGATCCAAGTGGGCTAAGGGACCTGTTCCATCAGGGGGAGGAGTCACAACACAAGGGGGAGGAGCTAGACCAGCCAGGTAGTTCCTCTACTATCCACGCCACCAACTATTACCTTTAGTAATCAGGTGGCGAGCGAAGCAAGCCTTCGCGAGCCCGCAAGGGTACTTTTCGGGTACCCTGTTCGCCCGTAGCTCCTCCCCCTGGTGACATGTCTCCTCCCCTAGGTACGTCAGAAGGTCCCTTCTCCCACTCCGATATAGAATCAACCCAGTGCAAAAGGGCCTTGCCTGGGTTATCCAAACCAGCAATCAGCAAAATGCACTGATTAGCTGTTCCTGTGTCTCCCTTGATGATGTCAGCAGCCAGAACCCTAGACCAGAGGTTCTCAAACTCGGTCCTCGGGTGCCCACACTGTGCATGTTTTGCAGGTCTCCTCACAGAATCACAAGTGAAATAATTAGCTCCACCTGCGGACCTTTTAAAATGTGTCAGTGAGTAATTAATACACCTGTGCACCTGCTGGGTTACCTGCAAAACATGCACTGTGTGGGCTCCCGAGGACCGAGTTGATAACCTCTGCCCTAGACAGTAGACACACAGAGGCAGCACACTGCATACAGCAGCAGGAATTTGAAAGTGGCCAACCTCGGAATAACCCAGGTTGAAGTGCAGTGTGAAATGGGTCCAAAACGGGTTTGCGATGTGAAAGGGGGTTATCACTGGTAGCACTCTAATCCATGCTGATGGGAAATGTTAATAATACGTGGCCACCCAGCGTCAGGTGCATGTTGGTCTACAATGTTTAACCAATAAAATACTTAATTTTTTGGATTACTATTTTTAAAAAGCGTTATAAAAGGAGACCAGTGTTAATGCCCCTGCAACGTACACCCTGTTGGCCAACACTGACACTGCTACGTGGCCTAATTTTTCTCAGCAATTTTCAAAGCCTTGTGGTCACCCCACTCAGGTTGCTAATCTAACGCGAGACCTGTCAGACAGTCCCAGGTAACAAACGCGCCGGCGCTAGGACCCTGCGGCGACACGTGACTGGCCTAGCAGGGGTCGCGTCTCCTTGACAACAAGCGCAGACTCTGCGCACGACCGAGCGTTCCCCCACAAACTCACTAGATAACGAGCGTGTCAGCCCGCTCACCATCACTTACCAGCACCGGTGCTCGCTAAGCCGCTAGGTAGCAGAAAGAAGGACAATGATCTCTGTACTCCGGCCTGACACCACCAGCACGTCAGCTGACTGATGGACGATGCCAACTCCCCAGCAGAGAAACGGGGTGTCCGGGGCCTGGCAGTCATGAAATATCAGTGTAATCACCGTGTAAAACGCTGTGTGATAGCGGCTCCGCCGTCATAACTAGCAGAGCACGGGAATACTATGGAAGCGGGTTACTGGGAAAAACCGTAGAGAGAGCAGAACACGCCGCCACTCCCGCACCCCCCTACTTTTCAGCTCGCGTTGGTACGCTCCTGAACCCGCCCACTTCCCCCGTCTGTACTGTGTGTGACTGGCCCGCTGGAGAGCCGGTGGAATGAGGGCGGGTGACGTCACGCTGGGAGAACGAAGTTGGGCAGAGGTGAGACCGGGGCAGCAGCTGAGCAGCAGCAGTTGTATAATACTCCGTGGGCGGTTCAGCTACGTCCGTGCTGCAATAGTGTGCAACCCTAGCAATGGCGCCCTGTCACCGTGGGTGGGGGAGTGGAGGAAAGGGGCATGCCTGATGTGTCACAGAAGTAGCAGCAGTAACACATGGTTATACTATATTTCAACTTCCTTCACTCATCACTGCACTCTGCAGTGATGTGAGGGTTTATTCAGTTTAAGTCCCCATGTACAGGAAGCAAATTGAATTTGCTCCTATGACTGCATACCAACCTGTCAAACAGCCATTTGCTGTTTTGCAAATGGTTGATTGTCATTTGCCCCCAATACTTTACCAGATTTCTCATACGTCCTAGAGCACAGGTTCTCAAACTCGGTCCTCAGGACCCCACACGGTGCATGTTTTGCAGGTCTCCTCACAGAATCACAAGTGACATAATTGGCTCCACCTGCAGATCTTTTAAAATGTGTCAGTGAGTAATTAATACACCTGTGCACTAGCTGGGTTACCTGCAAAACATGCACTGTGTGGGGTCCTGAGGACCGAGTTTGAGAACCACTGTCCTAGAGGATGCTGGGGATGCTTCAAGAACCATGGGGTATAGACAGGATCCGCAGGACACATGGACACTTTAAGACTTTAAAAGGGGTGTGAACTGGCTCCTCCCTCTATGCGCCTCCTCCAGACTCCAGTTAGATACTGTGCCCTGGGAGACGGACACACACAGGGTGTTCCGGTATGAATGGTCGACCATGTTATGGTCGACAGTCATTAGGTCGACCACTGTTGGTCGACATTGACATGGTCGACATGGACACATGGACGACACATGAAAATGGTCGACACATGAAAAGGTCGACATTAGTTTTTAACTTTTTTTTGTGTCGTTTTTTGCGTAAAGTGACTGGGAACCCCAATTAGTGCACCGCGTTCGCTCGCCATGCTTCAGGCATGGTGCCTTCGCTCCACTACCGCTTCACTCGCAACAGATTACCGTTCCAATCGTAGTCCACGTGGATCGTAAAGTATGGAATAGTTCCCCAAAAGAAAAAAAGTTAAAAAACTCATGTCGACCTTTTCACGTGTCGACCTTTCATGTGGCGACCATTTTCATGTGTCGACCATGTGTCCATGTCGACCATGTCAATGTCGACCTAATGACTGTCGACCATAACATGGTCGACCATGTGAACGGATACCCACAGGGGAGCTCTACTGAGTTTCTCTGAAAAAAGACTTATGTTAGGTTTTTTATGTTCAGGGAGCTTTGCTGGCAACTGGCTCCCTGCTTCGTGGGAGTAAGGGGAGAGAAGCAGACCTACTTCTGTGAGTTCGAAGGCTCTGCTTCTTAGGCTACTGGACACCATTAGCTCCAGAGGGTCCGATCACTTGGTGCGCCTAGCTGCTCGTTCCCGGAGCCGCGCTGTCACCCCCCTTGCAGAGCCAGAAAAAAGAAGCCGGGTGAGTAAAAGAAGAATCGAAGACTTCAGTGACGGCAGAAGACTTCAGGTCTTGAGGTACCGCGCAGCAGTCGCACTGCGCGCCATGCTCCCACTCACACAGCGGCACCAACAGGGTGCAGGGCGCAGGGGGGGGCGCCCTGGGCAGCATGTAGACCTGAAATAAACTGGTAAAAGTTATATGAAAAGTGCCTGGGCACTTAATATAGACCCCCGCCAGTATAAATATGCTAAAATGAGCGGAACTGAAGCACGCCGGTGAGGGGGCGTGGCTTAGCCCTCACAGCTCTAACCGGCGCCATTTTCTCTTCACAGAAGCTGCAGAGACGCTGGCCCTGACCTCCACACTGCTGTACTAGTAACAGGGTGCAAAACGGGGGGGGGGGGCACAGTACATTTGGTGCTATTATCTTTATTTTAAAAGCGCTAACAGGTCTGAGGCATTGTATATAAAGTTTCAGTACCGGGATAGGTGCTAGGTTGTGAGCTGGCAAACTCCCTCTGTGTCTTTCTAACAGGCTTTGCAGTGGGTCTGTCCCCTATAGCCCAAGTGTGATTGTAGGTGTCGGTACGTGTGTGTAGACATGGCTGAGTGCTCTTCCCAGGAGGAGGCTGGAGTGGAGACAGAAAAGACTGTGGGAGTGACCGTGTCGGCACCGCTGACGGCTGATTGGGTAAATATGTTGAATGTTTTGAATGCAAATGTGGCTCGGTTGACTAAGAGATTAGATAAACCTGAGTCTAAGAACCAGACATGGAGAAAATCCATGGAGAATGCATTGTCGCAAGCTCAGTCCCCCTCGGGGTCACAGAAACGTGCATTTACCCAGATAGCAGATACAGATACCGACACGGACTCTGATTCCAGTGTCGACTATAGTGATGCCAGATTAAATCCTAAACTGGCTAAGAGCATTCAGTACATGATTGTGGCGATAAAAGAGGTATTGCATATCACAGAGGACCCTGCTGTTCCTGATACAAGGGTCTGTATGTTTAAAGGAAAGAAATCTGAGGTAACGTTTCCTCCCTCTCATGAACCGAACGCTCTTTTTGAAAAGTCTTGGGAAAATCCTGACAAGAAGGTCCCAAAAGAATTCCAGTGGCATATCCGTTTCCCTCTGGGGACAGGGAAAAGTGGGAGTCAACCCCCACGGTGGACAAAGCTCTATCGCGACTGTCCAAAAAGGTGGCGCGTCTGTCTCCTGACACGGCAGCCCTAAAGGATCCTGCGGATCGTAAGCAGGAAAATACACTAAAATCGATTTTTGTCACTACGGATTTTTCTACTCAGACCTGCCGTTGCTTCAGCATGGGTGAGTAGCGCTATTGAAAAGTGGGCAGATAACTTGTCATCTGAGATAGATACCCTGGACAGGGATAGCGTGATTTTCACTCTGGGTCATATCAGGTACGCTGCAGCATATTTAAAAGAAGCTGCAAGGGATATTGGCCTTTTGGGATCTAGGGCCAATGCCATGGCAGTCTCGGCTAGGAGGGCATTGTGGATTCATCAATGGAATGCTGATGCTGACTCTAAGAAGACTATGGAGTCTCTACCGTTTAACAGTAGGGTCTTGTTTGGTGACGGCCTCACTGACCTGGTATCTATGGCTACCGCGGGTAAGTCATAATTTTTACCTTATGTTCCTGCACAACAAAAGAAAACGCCCCACTATCAGATGCAGTCCTTTCGGCCCAATAAATACAAAAAAGGACGTGGGTCCTCCTTCCTTGCTGCGAGAGGAAGAGGATAGCGAAAAAGGTCACAGGCTGTGACAAGTTCCCAAGAGCAGAAGTCCTCTCTGGCTTCTACCAAATCCACCGCATGACGCTGGGGCTCCTCTGCGGGAGTCCGCACCGGTGGGGGCACGTCTCAAACTCTTCAGTCAGGTCTGGGTGCGCTCGGGCCTGGATCCTTGGATAGTAGAAATAGTAACCCAAGGGTACAAATTAGAGTTTCAAGACGTGCCCCCTCACCGATTTTTCAAATCGGCCTTGCCAGCTTCTCTTCTAGAAAGGGAGGTAGTATGCGCTGCAATGCTAAAGCTGTGTCAAAATCAAGTCATTGTCACAGTACCCCCGTCACAACAGGGGGAGGGTTTTTATTCGAGTCTGTTCGTGGTCCCGAAGCCGGATGGCTCGGTCAGACCGATTTTGAACCTAAAATCCCTCAATTTCTTTCTAAAGAAGTTCAAATTCAAGATGGAATCTCTCCAAACAGTGATCTCCAGTCTGGAGGAGGGGGATTTTATGGTGTCGGTCGACATAAAGGATGTTACACGTTCCCATATATCCTCCACATTAGGCATACCCGAGGTTTGCTGTTCAGGATTGTCATTACCAATTTCAGACGTTGCCGTTTGGTCTGTCCACGGCTCTGAGGATTTTCACCAAGGTTATGGCGAAAATGACGGTTCTACTGCGCAAGCAGGGAATCACAATTATCCCGTACTTGTTAGGCGCCGCGGTCCGGGACTTCCTCCCGGCGCCTAGCAACTAGGGACGCCGAGCGCGCTGAGCCGCCGGCTCCCTAGCAACGCTAGGACGCCGTGCGCGCTGAGCCGCCGGCTCCCTAGCAACGCTAGGACGCCGGGCGCGCCGAGCCGCCGGGACCCTAGCAACGGGGACGCCACGGACGGACCGCGTTCCCCGTTGCTGGGTTGATTATTTAAATGTGCACACATGTTTTCTGGTGGTGCAGCAAGGCAGCTGCACGACATTCATTGTAATCAGGCTCTGGACTCTGATTGGAGGATTCCCTGCTAAATACCTTCTCAGTGCCTCACACAGACGCCGGTGATAGTTTCCTGCATGCTGCTCACGTTGGTGAACGTCTGTTCCTGGTCTGCTGTGCCTGGTCATTCCAGTCCTCTGAGTTCCTGAGTCTTGGTGTTTGTCATCTCATCCCAAGGAGTACTCCTGGTCCTCATTTACCTGTGACAGTCTTTAGAGGATCTCGTTTGGTTTCGTGAGTGGCGGCTCTGCCGCGTGCTGCGGCCTAGGCCGCTTTATATTGTGTTCTGGTTTTGGAGCATTTGCGGAGGTATCCGCTTCCACAGTCGTCTCCGGAACTCGGCGGTGCCGTGTAGGAGAGTGGACAAGTGGAGTATTTTGGTTGTTCTTTTCCCTGGCGGTAATCCGCGCATATTTAGTTTTAGGTTTGTTAGTATCCCCTGGCCTTGTTGTTTAGTTAGAGGGCCCCTTGTTATCACGCTGTCTCGGTTCACTCTTTGTCTCTCATTAAGACCTGAGGGGGCGGTCGTGGATGCAGGAGGCTGTGCAGCACACGAGCTCCTGAGATAGTAGCAGTTTTAACTGCTAAATTGCCCTTTGACTCGGGGAATTATTACCCCCCATCCATCTACCCGGGCCCCCCAAGCATCGATCAGGGCGGTTGCGGAGCCGGCGGGTGCCCCCTGTACCCGTGCGGGTTGCGGCCTGCCCTGCTAGCTGGAGCCGGGACCTCGCGCTCGGTGCTGCCCCGGACCGGAAGTTCGGTGCCCTGCGACGGAGGGCCGAGAAGGAGCTGTCCCTATTACCCCTGGAGCCCCCACACCACTCACCATTCTGCATCTCACCTGGGTGAGTCTCTCCCTGGCCGAGCCGCTCGGTGCGGCGATCCCCCGTGTACCCGGCGGTCAGCATAGTGCGAGAGACGCCGGTCACGTGGTGCCGCTGCCGGGGCCGAACGCGAACGCGGCCGCCGCTGCACTCAGCGAGTCTCCTGGGACCCCTCCTGGGCTCCGGAGACCCAAGCCACTGCCACCACTGAGTGTACCCCGCAAGAGGGGTTTATATATATTTATATGGGGCATATAACAGGCACCTGAAGCGGGTGACCTGGCGGCGCCATCTTGGATCCTGGCAGCCACCCCTAACAGCTAGGAATAGCAGACAGGAAAAGCACCCACAATAAGAGAAGCTGATCTGGGGGAATTTCTAGCCCTGCGGTCAACTAAGGTGTCGGGGAAGGGAGCTGCCGACACAGAACTCCAGCCTAACCCTGAATGCACACTCTTAGCCCGACATAGAGAAGTGAGGCTCCCCCTTGTGGATCCCTATCACATCTCACTTCTCCTATTGTTATACTTGTCTGTATTATAACAAAGCACCTTGCCTATGAATATTCACCGCAGTACGACCAGCAAGTCTCCACTCAAAAGAAAATAGATGCCTCCTCCTGCCGCCATGTAGGGCTGTCTCGAGGGATGCCGGCTGACGCCTTCTGACACGTCCTATCACCCAAACGACCACAGATCTGTCTTGCGGACTCTGCAGTCTCTCGCTAGGTCCGACATGATAACGCATCCACCCAGGCATGTCTGTAATTAAGCAACTTACCGAACGCACTCACCACTGCATATGACACTCTCTTCTACAAGGTGGCGACATAGGGATTTGTGAATATCAGCCCCAAGTCCTGGGATACGGGTCCGGGGGAGTAATCAAGGTGTGACCTGAAGTACTGGGTCGCCCGACACCCCTGCTCCAGTACTAGCCGTGCAGGTTCCGACGCCCAAATCCCCTTCCTACCACCCATGAGTCGCAGGAGACGTAGGGGAGTGAAAACCTCTGCTTGCCAGTCTGACGTCACCCCCCGCGCAGATTTAAGAAGGTTTCTCAATCTCCGGAAAGATACAGATATGGCGACTCCATCGACGCCTTCCTCTCCGGCACATGCTGAGAGGTTGGAGAAGCAAGGCGAACCCAGGGTGATTACACCAGATAGGAGCCCCGCTGGACAGCAGGACATGCAGAAGGTTCTCGCCCTCCTACAGACCCTGCCCACTAAAGCGGACTTCACATCTTTGGAGAGCAAACTGCGGGATGTGGTCCACTCCGAGGTGTCCTCACTCCGGTCGGAACTGACTCAGCTGGGCTCTCGCATTGAAATATTGGAGACCAGGGGAGATGACTCCAACGCTTTCCAACACGCAATGGTGGATACTATTAGACTTCAAGCAGAGGAGATTCAGAAGTTGCACGACCATCTTGATGATATAGACAACAGGGGTCGTAGGAACAACTTGCGGGTGAGGGACATCCCTGAAGACATACCACAGCAAAGCATCCCGGATGCCCTTAATAAGATCTTTGGTGCAGTTCTGGAAACCGACCCGAACGACCCCATCGTCTTTGACAGGGCACACAGAGCACTGCGCCACAGAGGCTTGCAGTCCGACCGTCCAAGAGACATTATTTGCCGTCTACACTACTACAGCCAAAAAGAAGAGATAATCAGGAAACTTCGTAATGCCGGTGACCTAGACTTCAACGGCTCACCTATCCAGGTCTTCCAGGACCTTTCTCGCCACACCCTACAGTCTAGACGTCAATTAAAACCACTAACAGATGCCCTCCGCAAAAACAACATCAAATACAGATGGGGATTTCCCTTCAGCATCACAGCAACTAATGATGGCCGGTCTGCAACGATCAGGACCCCTGAGGATGTCGCCCCCTTCTGCTCCACCCTATCTATTGACCCAGTACAGGTCCCTGAATGGCAATCCGTAGGCTCGAGGATTCGCCCCCCCCAACCCCCCCAGGCTGATATACCTTTCCAAACTGTGGGATCCCCCTCAGCAGCACAGAAACGGAATCGCTCCCTTTCGTCCCCGTCATCTTCATCATCCTACTCGGCTACGAAGACCTAATCACCCCACCTTTGGAGTGTCATCTTTTTCTCACTACCCACGATTGATTGGAATAAAGAGGACTGCTTTAATATGTCGAGTCACTGCGGGAGGGACCACGGCTCCTACAGAAAGACACCCTCCCTTGAGGCACCCTGAGGTTGAGGGACAAGATGCCTCTCGGATCACCGTCTCTATGTTTGATAGTCACATCATGCCCGAGGGACCTAGCCATCTCAGTTCCCCGAATAGAGTGAGATAGAAGCAACTTTGTCACGGTCTCGACTGCATTACCACAGTTCGGTTACAGTATTGCCCTTATTGTTGTGACATGCAATGTTCATATTATCGTGGTCGCTAATTATGTCACACTGACACAGTTCGTGTTGGAGGGCCGATCCGTCCCTCCCTTGTTACCCCACTTACACCGCAATGTTTGGTCCTGGTACGATCGACGGGAACAATGTCCCCGTCGTTCGTTTCACCAGGAGCGGTGTTATGTCTTCATTCGTTCAAATGTTCTATATTGTTTTGCTTTTCTGTTCTATTGTTCTTCCTCTGTCCGCTACTTTCTCCCCTTCTCTTATTCAGGTTCTCTCCTCCCTTCCAAAACTACCTAGGCACACCAACGCCCAAACCCTACCCTATGCCGATGGGACCGTTGTCAGACCAGACTTACTATTTCTTTTTGGAACAGGTAAATGGCGTTACTAAAAGTAGTTTCTATTAATGCCCGGGGACTCAACATTCCTGAGAAGAGGTCAAGGGCCTTACGAGAATTGAAAGCCGAAAAAGCAGACGTTGCCTTTGTGCAAGAAACCCACTTTAAAGAGGGGGTGGCCCCCTCTCTCGGGAATCGTGACTTCCCTACAGGGTATTTCTCCAATAACACGGAGGGTAAGACTCTGGGGGTAGCGATTCTATTTGCCAGACATGTCGCCCTGGCAGATGTTGTTTGCCATAAACTTGTCCCTGGCAGGGCTCTGCTTATAAACTGCACTATCGCCAATAGAGCTTTTACCTTTCTTAATGTTTATGCCCCCAACAAGATACAGCCGGGCTTTTTAGAAAGAGTTCTCACACAAGCCCAACCCCACATTAATGGGGTTCTGCTCTTTGGCGGGGATTTAAACTGGTCCTTGGAACCCAGACTAGACTCCTCCAACCCCTCCCCTAGGTATTCGGACAAATTGCACCGTAGGGTTAGGAGGATTCTACATAACTTTCAACTCATGGATGTCTGGAGGATACAACACCCCTCCACTCGAGATTTTACCTTTTATTCACACCCTCACAATACTTACACTAGGATTGACTACTTATTTATCCCGCATAGATTTTTGCACCTGGCTGAGGCATCTGCTGTGGGCAACATGTCCTGGACAGACCATGCTCCTGTCTCTTTGGGGATACGTCTGTCCCCTGCTCGCCCGAATTCCTACACGTGGAGACTAAACGAGATGATCATCCAGGATCCCGTTTGCCAGCAGCAGATCAGAGAAGCTATAGCCAACTATATTGAAGTTAACGACACAGAGGGAATCTCTAAAGTGGTAGTTTGGGAGGCCCATAAATGTGTAATAAGGGGAAAACTTATTCAACTGGGCGCCCATAGGAAAAAACAACATATGGCGGCACGGGAGGCCTTGTTACAAAAAATTCAAGCCTTAGAACTTCTCCATAAATCTACCATGTCTGATGACAACCTTCAATCATTACTAAAGGCGCGGAAGGAATTGGACTCGCTTATGTCCCACAGATTGAAGTTAGAAGCTAGGAAATGCCGTAGTCGTTATTTTCTATGGGGGAACAAGCCTGGGAAGCTGCTGGCGCGGGCTCTCCAGGCCCAGCGCGCTGCATCATTTATACCTAAAGTAAAATCGCATACGGGAACAACACAACACACCACGACTGAGATAGCAGCAGCCTTTCGACACTATTACACCCAGTTATACAATCTAAGAGGCCCCACGGAGGCAGAATCTGACCTCTCCCGAAAGGCCTCTATTGCAGAGTTTTTACGTGAAATTAATTTCCCCACTCTGACACCTGAAGAAGTCGAGTCACTCGAGAACCCCTACACTCTGGCAGAGCTTGAAGAGGCAGTCAAAGCCACCCCGAATGGCAGGAGTCCGGGCCCTGACGGCTTCTCTTTAGCATATTATAAGACATTTGGGGATGTTTTGCAACCTCTGATGCTTAGAGCCTTTAATCAGGTGTCAGACCAGTCCCTCTTCTCCCCCCAGTCTATGTTAGCGCATATCACAGTGATTCATAAGGAGGGCAAAGACCCGTCACAATGTTCCAGCTATAGACCCATTTCCCTGCTAAATGTGGACTTGAAGCTCTTCGCCAAATTAATGGCGAATCGCTTAAAACTCTTACTCCCAAAACTAATACACTCGGACCAGGTGGGTTTCGTTCCGGGCCGCGAGGCCAGGGACAACACCACGAAGGTGCTGGATTTAATTTATTACGCATCAACTTGTAAATCCCCCTCCATCCTCCTCTCAACAGACGCAGAAAAAGCGTTTGACAGAGTGGACTGGGATTTCCTGTTGGGGGTGTTGGAGCACATGGGCATGGGCAGGGTAGGCCTCCAGAGAATTAGGGCCCTGTACTCCGGCCCCGCTGCTCGCGTCCGTATCAATGGTGAACTATCAGACCCGTTCCAGATACGGAATGGCACTCGCCAGGGGTGTCCTCTGTCACCACTTATTTTTGTGCTTTGCATGGAGGCCCTGGCTAGGGCCATCCGCCAGAATGTCGACATCACAGGGCTGCAGGTGGGGACGAAGGAGTACAAACTTGCCCTGTTTGCAGATGACCTCCTTGCAGTGATTTCTAATCCTTTGACCTCTATACCCAACCTTCTTAAAGAGTTCAAGCGTTTTGGAACTCTCTCCAATTTTAAAATTAATTTGTCAAAATCTACAGCAATGAATTTAACACTAGACCAGACTAGCCTCCAAGTACTACAATCTATCTCGCCCTTTGCATGGCACCCAACACAATTAAAATATCTAGGAGTAATCCTACACAGGGATCTTTCCCAGATTTACCAATTAAATTTCCCCCCATTACTATCAAAACTTCAATCTGACCTCTCCAAGTGGGGTGGGAAAAAAATCTCATGGATAGGGAGAATAGCGGTAATCAAAATGAATATTTTGCCCAGAATTCTTTATCTACTACAAACTCTGCCGGTCACTATCCCTCGACCATGGTTTCTCTTACTACAACGAAAGATCAGAGACTACATTTGGGCGGGGCGTAAACCCCGATTTAAGCATGAGATCCTCTACAGACGAAAACATCAAGGAGGCCTTCAGCTCCCCCACTTTCTATCCTACTACCATGCAGTACTCCTTACGAGGGTCATGGAGTGGAGTAGAGAACTCCACAGGAAACAATGGGTAGACATTGAATTGGCCTCTCTTCCCTCTCTTAACCAGAACTCCCCCTGGCTTTCTAAGGTCCCCCAGGTATTGCACCCACTAGCTGGCCCCATCTTTTCGTGCTGGCGCCTTTTACGCTCCCTCCCGCATCTTTCAGCACACCCCTCCCCACTCTCACCGTTGTTTGGGAATCCAGAGTTCCCCCCAGGGTGTCACTCCCTGTCGTTTTATTTGTGGCAGGAAAGGGGCATCCTGAGAACTAATCAACTGCTGGACTCATCTGGTATAATACCTTTTCCCGAACTGCAAAATAAATGGAATTTACCCAATAAGGAAATCTGGAGATATCTCCAAATTAAACATTATCTACAGACTTTTTGCTCTTCTGGAAAGGGTATACGAGCACTGACTCTATTTGAACAGATGTGCCTCTCCCACACATACCCTAGACACACTCTCTCCACATTCTACAAATGGATCTTGAACCATAGATTTTCTTCCCAACCGAAATTTGTCAGGGACTGGGAGCTAGACTTGGGAGGTTTGGTGACCACAGATGATTGGGAAGGTATTTATAAAAATACCTTCTCATTAACTACAAATGTGCTAGTCTTGGAAACACACTACAAGGTACTTTCAAGGTGGTATAGATGCCCAAATATCCTTGCGAAAATTTATCCTGGAGTACCCAACACGTGCTGGAGATGCGGGACCGCATTAGGTACCCCACTTCACATATGGTGGGAATGCTCGCTTTTGCAACCATTTTGGCGCAAGGTGGTGGAGACAGCTAGCATTATCCTTGGGGAAGACTTACCCTTTTGCCCGGGTTTTTGGTTATTAAATCACACGCGTATACCCAGACATCATCTTAAGAAATCACTACTTCGCCATATTTTGAGTGCCTCTAAGGCAGTGATCCCAGTCCACTGGAAATCAACAGTGTCCCCCACTATGAGTGAATGGACGGCCCGCTTAGATCACTATATGGCAATGGAAGACCTTATTCTATCTTTGGAAATGAGAAACACTTCCTTCATAGCTACTTGGAGCCCATGGCTGGAATACAAAGCCACAACACATCACAAATCCTCTCTTTAAGAGAAACCCATCCGCCATGCCTCCAGTAGTTATATGATATAAATCACGGTTTAAGCTCCTTAGGTTAGGAGGAGAACCCCCCCCCCCCTTCCCAAACCTTGTCTCTCTACGCTATCCTTCCTTTTACTCCTCTACATTGAGAGTAACACTACTCCTAATCCTTGCCTTTTTCTCCCTACCTCCCGCTATCCTTCTTTCCTCTACTACTCCTACTCTTTCTCTTTGCTTCAAGAAGTTGTAATCCACGGAATGTATTAGACCATACTCCTTTATGCCTTGTTTATATTTCTTTCTCTGGAGACGAGATGCATATGTGGAGGAGAGATATCCCCCTTCACGGGTCTTTCTGTTTTACGTGGTACTGAGTTTCTCCAGAGGATGTTTCTCTGATGGTACTAGATGATATAGTAATGTTTCTGCAACTTCTTGTTTTTTGCCCATTTCGAAACTTCAATAAAAACTATTTCCAAAAAAAAAAAAAAGACCTGAGGGGGCATCGGAGTTGGGCAGACGTAATCCGCCCTTCAAACGCGGCTGCCATGGGCCCAAGCAACCATAGTCTCGCAAGAGTGTACTGACAGCACGGGCGAGACAACAGAGATAGGGCGCCAGGGGCTATTCCCATTCCTTTCCCCTTTCCCAGCATTACGTTCTGGTATTTCAGGTCCTTTCATATAAGATCACCCCAGACCTGAGTATTAGAATCATAACATTATCACCGGCCTAAAAACTTAAAAAAAAAAAAAAAGGGGGGGTTTTAAATTTTTTCCCATTCAGTTTTGGTAAGAGTTAACCGGCTTCATGAATCCGGCAGGGTTAGGACCAAATCCCGGTCAGCTTTTAGTTAACCAAATTCAAGAACTTACTCAGATGGTTCAGGACCTTTCTCTTCGGGTGAGATCGCAGGAAGATCTTTTGCGAGCCTCCCCGAGGGTGGTCCCAGAACCAAAGATGCATTTACCCGACCGTTTTTCGGGTAACCGAAAATATTTTTTTAATTTTAAAGAAGCTTGTAAGCTATATTTTCGTTTAAGGCCTAGTTCCTCTGGTACTGAATCTCAGCGGGTTGGGATTATTATGTTGTTACTCCAGGGGGATCCACAGACCTGGGCGTTTGGGTTAAAAGCTGAAGATCCTGCTTTGTTATCTGTGGATGCCTTTTTTAAATCATTAGGTCTGTTGTATGATGACCTAGATAGAGAGGCGTCAGCTGAGAGTCACCTGCGTGCTCTCAAACAAGGTAAAAATCCAGCAGAAGTGTATTGTACCGAATTTCGCCGCTGGTCGACCGACTGTGGCTGGAATGACCCGGCCCTGCGCAGTCAGTTTCGCCTCGGTTTATCTGAATTTATTAAAGACAGTCTCCTCCAGTACCCCGCTCCTGAGACTCTCGATAAACTCATGGAGCTTGCTATAAAAATAGATCGTCGTCTCCGAGAGCGGAGGGCTGAAAGAGGAACAACTGTTAGGCCTAGTCCTTGTGTTTATACCTTTCCAGAGGACGTCGAGGAGCCCATGCAGATGGGTTTCTCCCGGCTGTCCCCAGAGGAAAGAACCAGAAGATTAAGTTCTGGTCTTTGTTTGTACTGTGGTGGTAAGGGACATATTGCTCGCAACTGCCCGAACAAGTCGGGAAACGCTCTGACCAAGTAAATTGTGAAGGGGTTCACTTAGGTCTGCATCTTATCTCCTCAAATGACTCTCTCTTAGTCCCTGTTAAGATTTCCTTTGGCAACCTCAATTCATTGGTGTCGGCCTTTGTCGACAGTGGAGCTGCAGGAAATTTTATGGATTTAACTTGGGCTAAGGCCTTAGGCATTCCACAGATACCGTTGGATAAACGTATCACCATGCACGGGTTAGATGGGGGTCCGCTTTCCAATGGGATTATTACTCACCGCACACCTCCAGTATTACTTACAGTAGGAGCCTTACATTCTGAAGATATAGAATTCTACCTTACACATTGTCCGGCAGTTCCTGTAGTTTTGGGTTACCCTTGGCTTGCCTTTCATAATCCCACCATTGATTGGCGGTCCGGGGAGATTTCCCAATGGGGTCTTTTTTGTGTTAAGGAATGTATTTCTTATCCAGTCGGGTTGCAGCAATCGTCCCAGAGCTTATTCCTGTGGAATATCAGGATTTTGCCGATGTGTTCTCCAAAGGCAATGCGGACATTCTGCCTCCCCATCGGTCCTACGATTGTGCAATTGAGTTAGTACCAGGTGCCACTTTGCCTAAGGGGAGATTATATGCCCTGTCCGGGCCAGAAACCACGGCCATGAATAATTACATTCAGGAAAGCCTTAAAAAAGGTTTTATTAGGCCTTCAAAATCTCCGTTGAGTGCAGGATTTTTCTTTGTTGAGAAAAAAGATGGGTCACTTAGACCATGTATTGATTTTAGGGCTCTGAATAAGATCTCTGTGAAAAACACCTATCCTTTGCCATTCATTTCAGTGCTTTTTGATTAGTTACGCTCCGCCGTGATCTTTTAGAAAATTAATCTTAGGGGAGCTTACAACCTGATCCGAATAAAATCTGGGGATGAGTGGAAGACGGCTTTCAGCACTCAGTCGGGTCACTATGAATACCTGGTGATGCCGTTCGGCCTGTCAAATGCTCCGGCGGTTTTTCAAGACCTCATTAACGATGTTCTCCGTGACTTCCTTGGGAAGTTCGTGGTCGTTTATCTTGACGACATTTTGATATACTCTGAGTCTATGGAACAACATGTTACCCAGGTGCGTCTGGTTCTTCAAAAATTACGAGAGAATCATTTATATGCCAAGCTTGAGAAGTGTGATTTTCACATCACACAGGTGTCTTTCTTGGGGTACATTATTTCTCCCCAGGGATTTTTCATGGAACCGAAAAAACTCCAGGCCATCCTTAATTGGGCGCAACCCACTAATTTAAAAGCAATTCAGCGCTTTTTAGGGTTTGCTAATTATTATAGGCGGTTCATTCATACTTTTTCTGACCTGGTCGCTCCCATAGTAGCTTTGACTAAAAAAGGAGCAGATCCCTCCAATTGGTCGCTTGAAGCTGAGTTAGCCTTCCGGGCCTTGAAGCAGGCCTTTGTCTCAGCTCCTGTCCTCAGACATCCTAATCCGGAACTTCCCTTTATTGTGGAGGTTGATGCCTCAGAGGTTGGAGTGGGGGCTATCCTTTCTCAGGAAGATCCGGAGTTTCAGGAGTTACATCCTTGTGCCTTCATGTCCAGGAAATTCTCCTCCGCTGAATCCAACTATGATGTTGGTAATCGGGAATTACTGGCAGTAAAATGGGCTTTCAAGGAATGGAGGCATTGGCTGGAGGGAGCTAGGCATACTATTACTGTTTTTACGGACCATAAGAACCTGCAATATATTGAATCAGCTAAACGGCTTAATGCTCGGCAGGCACGTTGGGCATTGTTTTTTACTCGTTTCAGGTTTATAATCACCTTCAGGCCTGGTTCCAAGAATACGAAAGCTGATGCCCTGTCACGTTGCTTTCTTCCGGTTCACAATAGCAATCCTGTTACTACCCCCATAGTTCCATCTTCAGTCATCCGGGCAGGCCTCACACAGGATTTATTTACTCAGTTAAACCAGCTTCAGCACCAAGCTCCTAGACTTACTCCTGCTGGTCGTCTTTTTGTCCCTGAATTTTTGAGAGGCACTGTTTTAACTGAGTTTCATGACAACAAAGTCTCGGGGCATCCGGGTATCACTAAGACCTTGGAGTTAGCCTCTCGCTCAGTGTGGTGGCCTAGTCTTTCTAAAGATGTTAAGGAATTCGTCCATTCCTGTCAGGTTTGTGCACAGCATAAGGTTCCTCGTTCGTTGCCTATCGGGCAACTTATGCCTTTAGCCGTTCCTCTCAGGCCATGGTCTCATATTTCCATGGATTTCGTGGTGGACCTTCCCCTTTCAGCTGGATTGCAAGTCATTTGGGTGGTAGTGGACCGTTTTAGTAAAATGGCTCATTTCATTGCTCTTCCCCGTTTACCCTCTGCTCAAGGGTTGGCAGTTTTGTTCCTCCGCCATGTGTTCAGGCTCCATGGTTTGCCCACTGATGTTGTCTCTGATCGGGGTCCACAATTCATCGCACGATTCTGGAAACGTTTTTGTGCCTCTTTGAAGATGAAACTGTCTTTAACATCGGGTTACCATCCACAGTCTAACGGGCAAGCCGAACGAGTCAACCAGTCATTAAAACAGTACTTACGCTTGTATTCGACCAAACTCCAGAATGATTGGTCCGAGTTTCTTCCTTTGGCCGAATTTGCTTATAATAACTCTTGTCATTCCTCCACCAAGGAGTCCCCATTCTTTTCAGTCTTTGGTTTTCATCCTAGAGCCAACTCTTTTTTCCATCATTCTCCAGTTTCCTCGTTGACCTTAACCTCCCATCTCAGAGCAATTTGGAGAAAAGTGCACCTTGCCCTCAGAAAAGCGGCCTTCCGAGAAAAGAAATTTTCTGATAGGCTCCGACGTCCTTGCACTTTTAAGGTGGGAGATAAGGTATGGTTGTCAACTCGCAACGTCAAGCTTCGACAACCCTCGGCTAGACTGGGACCCAAATTTATTGGACCGTTTCTTATCATTAAGAAGGTCAACCCAGTTGCTTTTCGGCTACGCTTGCCAAGATCTCTCAGATTTGGGAATACTTTCCATTGTTCCCTGTTGAAACAATATGTTTCTTCCAGCAGATTTCCTCGGAGGACCTCCCAGGGTAGATCTCCAGTGGATGTGCAGGGACAACAGGAGTTCTTGGTAGAGAAGGTGTTAAATTCAAAAGTTTCCCGGGGCCGGCTTTATTTTTTGGTTCACTGGAAAGGCTATGGTCCGGAGGAAAGGTCTTGGGTCTTGGATAAGGATCTACATGCCCCTAAACTCAAGAGATTATTCTTTCAGGAATTTCCTCAGAAACCTGGCTTTAGGGGTTCGTTGACCCCTCCTCAAGGGGGGTACTGTTAGGTGCCGCGGTCCGGGACTTCCTCCCGGCCCGGCGCCTAGCAACTAGGGACGCCGAGCGCGCTGAGCCGCCGGGTCCCTAGCAACGCTAGGACGCCGTGCGCGCTGAGCCACCGGCTCCCTAGCAACGCTAGGACGCCGGGCGCGCCGAGCCGCCGGGACCCTAGCAACGGGGACGCCACGGACGGACCGCGTTCCCCGTTACTGGGTTGATTATTTAAGTATGCACACATGTTTTCTGGTCGTGCAGCAAGGCAGCTGCACGACATTCATTGTAATCAGGCTCTGGACTCTGATTGGAGGATTCCCTGCTAAATACCTTCTCAGTGCCTCACACAGACGCCGGTGATAGTTTCCTGCATGCTGCTCATGTTGGTGAACGTCTGTTCCTGGTCTGCTGTGCCTGGTCATTCCAGTCCTCTGAGTTCCTGAGTCTTGGTGTTTGTCATCTCATCCCAAGGAGTTCTCCTGGTCCTCATTTACCTGTGACAGTCTTTAGAGCATCTCGTTTGGTTTCGTGAGTGGCGGCTCTGCCGCGTGCTGCGGCCTAGGCCGCTTTATATTGTGTTCTGGTTTTGGAGCATTTGCGGAGGTATCCGCTCCACAGTCCTCTCCGGAACTCGGCGGTGCCGTGTAGGAGAGTGGACAAGTGGAGTTTATTGGTTGTTCTTTTCCCTGGCGGTAATCCGCGCATACTTTAGTTTTAGGTTTGTTAGTAGCCCCTGGCCTTGTTGTTTAGTTAGAGGGCCCCTTGTTATCACCCTGTCTCGGTTCACTCTTTGTCTCTCATTAAGACCTGAGGGGGCATCGGAGTTGGGCAGACGTAATCCGCCCTTCAAACGCGGCTGCCATGGGCCCAAGCAACCATAGTCTCGCAAGAGTGTACTGACAGCACGGGCGAGACAACGGAGATAGGGCGCCAGGGGCTATTCCCATTCCTTTCCCCTTTCCCAGCATTACTGTTATGAGCCACGGCTGTGGCTCATTCCTGTTTTGCATTTTTGTTCTGTATTTTATGTTATACTTCTGTTTATGTTCCCCGTGGGTGTCATGGGGTGCTCGGAGCTCACCCTTAAGGAGGGGATACTGTTATGAACCACAGGTAGTGGTTCATTCCTATTTTATGTTTATAAAGTTGTCTTGCATGCCAGGATTTCCCGTTGCTCTGTTTTAGAATACTCTTGTCTGCTGCCGCTGGTGAGTCTGTGTAATTGCAGCTTGTTCCCATGTGTTCAGCCTCACCTGGCTGCTAATTGCATCTTGTCAGTTTGGAATCATGCAACAGGGCAGCTGCATGGGATTATTAATTAGGCCTCTCTGTTATATGCTGGCTGACTGCAATTCACAGACGCTGGTGATATTCCTTGGTTTGCAGTCTGCTTGAAGTGTGAGCTGGTTCCTGTCAGTCCCTGTGTTGATTCCTGTGTCAGTCCCTGTGTTGATTCCTGTGTCAGTCCCTGTGTCGATTCCTGTGTCTGATCCGTGTCCTGCTGTGAGGCGTTCCTGCCCTGAGTTCCAGTGGCTTTGCCTGTCCCTGGTCAAGTCTTCTGGCTTCCTGGTGTCCACCGGTCTGTCGTTTGGGATTCTGCCTGTCCTCCAGTTCTGAGAGTCGGTGTCGGCAGCATTAGAAGTTCCTGTCCGTTTGCCAGTATTCGTACCGGTTCCGTGAGTAGCGGCTCTCCCGCGTCCGTTGGCCTAGGCCGCTGTATTCCATTATTGTTTCTGTCCCTGGTGTTTTGCAGAGGGTTCTGCTTATGCTGTCTCCGCCGGTACACAAAGGTATTGTGTCGGCGTGTGATCAGCATTTCCTTTGTTGTTCTTTTCCTTTGGCGGTTTCTCCGCACATACTTTAGGTTTTTAGTTAGCTTGTAGCCCCTGGCCTGTTTGCTTAGTTAGAGGTCCTCTTGTTATCATTCTGCCTCGGATTTCCCTTTGTCTCTCATTAAGACCGGGGGGCACCGGAGTTGGGCAGACATAATCCGCCCTTCAAACGTGGCTGCCAAGGGCTCAAGAAACCATAGTCTCGCAAGGGATTTCCGATAGCACGGGTGAGACAACAGAGTTAGGGCGCCAGGGGCTATTCCCTTTCCATTCCCCTTTCCCAGCGTTACGTCCTGGTGCTCTGGACTCACTTCATGAACATCTCCCTTGTTCTGAGCACCAGGAACCTAACAATTACGTTCTGGTATTTCAGTTCCTTTCATATAAGATCACCCCAGACCTGAGTATTAGAATCATAACAGTACTTGGACGATCTCCTCATAAAGGCGAGATCCAAGGAGCAATTGCTGAAAAACATTGCGCTCTCAATGACGATTCTGCAACAACATGGTTGGCTCCTAAACTTGCCAAAATCACAGTTGGTTCCGACGACACGGCTGTCGTTCCTGGGTATGATTCTGGATACAGAATTACAGAGAGTTTTTCTTCCAGTGGAAAAGGCTCTGGAAATACAGAACATGGTAAAACAGATTCTGAAACCGGCAAGAGTGTCAATTCTTCAATGCACTCGGTTGCTGGGAAGATGGTGGTGGCCTACGAGGCCATTCCGTATGGCAGGTTCCATGCCAGGGTGTTTCAGTGGGACCTGTTGGACAAGTGGTCCGGGTCTCACCTGGAAATGCACCGGAAAATAATCCTATCTTCCAGGACCAGGATCTCCCTTCTGGAGGGACGCAGGTTCGGGATTCAGGATTGGATCCTGGTGACCACAGATGCAAGTCTCCGAGGCTGGGGAATATGGTCAAGCCAGGAAGCTTGTCTGCACATAAAAATTCTGGAATTAAGGGTCAGCTACAATGGCATTCTGCAAGCGGAACATCTTCTTCGCGGTCTGCCCGTCTTGATTCAGTCAGACAACATAAGAGCAGTGGCGTACATAAACCGCCAGGGCGGAACAAAGAGCAGAGCGGCGATGGCCGAGGCCACGAAAGTTCTTCGCTGGGCGGAGAGACATGCAAGCGCTCTGTCAGCAGTCTTCATTCCAGGAGTGGACAACTGGGAAGCAGACTTCGTCAGCAGGCACGATCTCCATCCAGGAGAGTGGGGTCTTCATCAAGAGGTCTTTGCAGAAGTGACAAGTCGTTGGGGAATTCCTCAAATAGACATGATGGCGTCCCGCCTCAACAAGAAACTTCAGAGATATTGTTCCAGGTCGAGGGACCCTCAAGCAATAGCGGTGGACACCCTAGTGACACCATGGGTGTTTCCGTCGGTCTATGTGTTCCCTCCACTTCCACTCATTCCAAAGGTGATAAAGATTATAAGAAGAACAAGGGTTCAGGCAATACTCATTGTTCCGGATTTGCCAAAAAGGGCCTGGTATCCAAATCTTCAGGAGTTGCTCATAGAAGATACCTGGCCTCTTCCTCTACGGGAGGACAAGTTACAACAAGGACCATGCGTGTATCAAGACTTACCGCGGCTGCGTTTGACGGCATGGCGGTTGAACGCCAAATCCTAGCCCGAAAGGGTATTCCCAGTGAAGTCATTCCCACACTACTTCAGGCTTGAAAAGAAGTAACGGCAAAGCATTACCACCGTATTTGGAGGAAATATGTGTCTTGGTGTGAATCCAAGAAGGCTCCTACGGAGTATTTTCAACTGGGGCGTTTGCTCCATTTTCTCTGACGTCCTAGTGGATGCTGGGTACTCCGTAAGGACCATGGGGAATAGACGGGCTCCGCAGGGGACTGGGCACTCTTAAAAGAAAGATTAGGTACTATATCTGGTGTGCACTGGCTCCTCCCTCTATGCCCCTCCTCCAGACCTCAGTTAGAATCTGTGCCCGGCCAGAGCTGGATGCACTCTAGGGGCTTTCCTGAGCTTCCTAGAAAGAAAGTATTTGTTAGGTTTTTTATTTTCAGTGAGATCTGCTGGCAACAGACTCACTGCTACGTGGGACTTAGGGGAAAGAAGCAAACCTACCTGCTTGCAGCTAGCTTGTGCTTCTAGGCTACTGGACACCATTAGCTCCAGAGGGATCGAACACAGGGCCCGACCTCGATCGTCCGTTCCCGGAGCCGCGCCGCCGTCCCCCTTACAGAGCCAGAAGACGGAGGAAATCGGCGGCTGAAGACTTCGGTCTTCAATAAGGTAGCGCACAGCACTGCAGCTGTGCGCCATTGCTCCCACAGCACACCACACGCTCCGGACACTGGTGGGTGCAGGGCGCTGGGGGGGGGGGGGGGGGGCGCCCTGGGCTGCAATTAAGATACCTTTTGGCAATAAAAAGCACATAATACAGTGTTTAACACTGTATATGTGCAAAAAACCCCGCCATTAATGTTATAAAAAGCGGGAGAAGCCCGCCGTTGAAGGGGCGGGGCTATCTCCCTCAGCACAGCCAGCGCCATTTTCTCTTCACAGCTCCGCTGGAAGGACGCTCCCCAGGCTCTCCCCTGCAGTATACACTACAGAAAGGGTAAAAAAGAGAGGGGGGGGCCACATAAATTTAGGTGCAAATTGTGATATAAGCAGCTATAGGGGGAAAATTCACTTTGTGTATAGTGTATATCCCTCTGTTATATAGCGCTCTGGTGTGTGCTGGCATACTCTCTCTCTGTCTCCCCAAAGGACTTTGTGGGGTCCTGTCCTCAGTCAGAGCATTCCCTGTGTGTGTGTGCGGTGTGTCGGGACGGCTGTGTCGACATGTTTGATGAGGACGCTTACGTGGAGGCGGAGCAGGTGCCGATAAGTGTGATGTCGCCCCCTGCGGGGCCGACACCTGAGTGGATGGATATGTGGAAGGTATTAACCGACAGTGTCAACTCCTTGCATAAAAGGTTCGATGACGCAGCTTTGGGACAGCCGGCATCTCAGCCCGCGCCTGCCCAGGCATCTCAGAGGCCGTCAGGGGCTCAAAAACGCCCGCTACCTCAGATGGCAGACACAGATGTCGACACGGAGTCTGACTCCAGTGTCGACGAGGATGAGACAAATATACAATCCACTAGGGCCATCCGATGCATGATTACGGCAATGAAAAATGTGTTGCACATTTCTGACATTAACCCGGTTACCACAAAAAAGGGTATTATGTTTGGGGAGAAAAAGCAGCCAGTGACTTTTACCCCATCTGATGAGTTAAATGAATTGTGTGAAGAAGCGTGGGGTTCCCCAGATAAGAAACTAGTAATTTCTAAGCGGTTACTAATGGCGTACCCTTTCCCGCTAACGGATAGGTTACGCTGGGAGACATCCCCTAAGGTGGACAAGGCGCTCACACGCTTATCAAAAAAGGTGGCACTGCCTTCTCAGGATACGGCCGCCTTAAAGGAGCCTGCAGATAGAAAGCAGGAGGCTATCCTGAAGTCTGTGTATACACACTCAGGTACTATACTGAGACCTGCTATTGCTACAGCATGGATGTGTAGTGCTGCAGCAGCGTGGTCTGATTCCCTGTCTGATAACATTGATTCCCTTGACAGGGACACTATATTGCTAACCATAGAGCATATTAAAGACGTAGTCTTATATATGAGAGATGCACAGAGGGACATTTGCCGGCTGGCATCTAGAATTAATGCAATGTCCATTTCTGCCAGGAGAGTATTATGGACTCGGCAGTGGACAGGTGATGCTGATTCTAAAAGGCACATGGAAATTTTGCCTTATAAGGGTGAGGAATTGTTTGGGGACGGTCTTTCGGACCTCGTATCCACAGCAACAGCTGGGAAGTCGACTTTTTTACCTCAGGTTCCCTCACAGCCTAAGAAAGCACCGTATTATCAAGTACAGTCCTTTCGGCCTCAGAAAGGCAAGCGGGTTAGAGGCGCGTCCTTTCTGCCCAGAGGCAGGGGTAGAGGGAAAAAGCTGCACCATACAGCCAGTTCCCAAGAACAAAAATCCTCCCCTGCTTTCACTAAGTCCACCACATGACGCTGGGGCTCCACATGTGGAGCCAGGTGCGGTGGGGGCCCATCTCCGGAACTTCAGCGACCAGTGGGTTCGCTCACAGGTGGATCTCTGGGTTCTACAAGTGGTATCTCAGGGATACAAGCTGGAGTTCGAGACGTCTCCCCCTCGCCGTTACCTCAAATCAGCCTTGCCAGCTACTCCCCAGGACAGGGAGGTAGTACTGGCGGCAATTCACAAGCTGTACCTCCAGCAGGTGATAATCAAAGTTCCCCTCCTTCAACAGGGACGGGGTTACTATTCCACAATGTTTGTGGTACCGAAACCAGACGGTTCGGTGAGACCCATTCTAAATTTGAAATTCTTGAACACTTATATAAGGAAGTTCAAAATGGAATCGCTCAGGGCGGTTATTGCAAGCCTGGAAGAGGGGGATTACATGGTATCACTGGACATCAAGGATGCTTACCTACATGTCCCCATTTACCCACCTCACCAGGTGTACCTCCTTTTTGTGGTACAGGACTGCCATTACCAATTCCAGACGTTGCCGTTTGGTCTGTCCACGGCACCGAGGGTATTTACCAAAGTAATGGCCGAAATGATGATACTCCTTCGGAAGAAGGGAGTTATAATTATCCCGTACTTGGACGATCTCCTTATAAAGGTGAGGTCCAGGGAGCAGTTGTTGGTCGGAGTAGCACTATCTCAGGAAGTGCTACAACAGCACGGCTGGATTCTGAATATCCCAAAGTCGCAGCTGGTTCCTACGACGCGTCTGCTGTTCCTGGGTATGATTCTGGACACAGAACAGAAGAAGGTGTTTCTCCCGGAGGAGAAGGCCAAGGAGTTGTCATCTCTGGTCAGAGACCTCCTAAAACCAAAACAGGTGTCGGTGCATCACTGCACGCGAGTCCTGGGAAAGATGGTAGCTTCTTACGAGGCAATTCCATTCGGCAGGTTCCATGCAAGGATCTTCCAGTGGGATCTGTTGGACAAGTGGTCCGGATCGCATCTTCAAATGCATCGGCTGATCACCCTGTCCCCGAGGGCCAGGGTGTCTCTGCTGTGGTGGCTGCAGAAGGCTCATCTTCTCGAGGGCCGCAGATTCGGCATACAGGACTGGGTCCTGGTGACCACGGATGCAAGCCTCCGAGGTTGGCAGGCAGTCACTCAGGGAAGAAACTTCCAAGGACAATGGTCGAGTCAGGAGGCTTCCCTACACACAAATATTCTGGAACTAAGGGCCATTTACAATGCCCTAAGTCAGGCAAAAACCCTGCTTCAGAACCAGCCGGTGCTGATTCAGTCACACAACATCACGGCGGTCGCCCATGTAAACCGACAGGGCGGCACAAGAAGCAGGATGGCGATGGCAGAAGCCACAAGGATTCTCCGATGGGCGGAAAATCACGTGATAGTACTGTCAGCAGTGTTCATTCCGGGAGTGGACAACTGGGAAGCAGACTTCCTCAGCAGGCACGACCTCCACCCGGGAGAGTGGGGACTTCATCCAGAAATCTTCCAGCTGATTGTAAATCGTTGGGAAAGGCCACAGGTGGACATGATGGCGTCCTGCCTCAACAAAAAGCTAAAAAGATATTGCGCCAGGTCAAGGGACCCTCAGGCGATAGCTGTGGACGCTCTAGTGACACCGTGGGTGTACCAGTCGGTTTATGTGTTCCCTCCTCTTCCTCTCATACCAAAGGTACTGAGGATAATAAGAAAGAGAGGAGTAAGAACTATACTCATCGTTCCAGATTGGCCAAGAAGGACTTGGTACTCGGAACTACAAGAGATGATTTCAGAGGACCCTTGGCCTCTGCCTCTCAGACAGGACCTGCTACTACAGCAGGGGCCCTGTCTGTTCCAAGACTTACCGCGGCTGCGTTTGACGGCATGGCGGTTGAACGCCGGATCCTGATGGAAAAGGGCATTCCGGTCGAAGTCATTCCTACGCTGATAAAAGCTAGGAAGAATGTGACAGCAAAACATTATCACCGCATATGGCGAAAATATGTTGCTTGGTGTGAGGCTATGAAGGCCCCAACAGAAGAATTTCAGTTGGGTCGATTTCTGCACTTCCTACAGTTAGGAGTGACTATGGGCCTAAAATTGGGATCCATTAAAGTCCAGATTTCGGCCCTGTCTATTTTCTTTCAAAAAGAACTGGCTTCACTGCCTGAAGTTCAGACGTTTGTTAAGGGAGTGCTGCATATTCAGCCTCCTTTTGTGCCTCCAGTGGCACCTTGGGATCTCAACGTTGTGTTGGATTTCCTAAAATCACATTGGTTTGAGCCACTTCAGACCGTGGAGTTGAAATATCTCACGTGGAAAGTGGTCATGCTTTTGGCCTTGGCTTCGGCTAGGCGTGTGTCAGAATTGGCGGCTTTGTCATGTAAAAGCCCCTATCTGATCTTCCATATGGACAGGGCAGAATTGAGGACTTGTCCCCAATTTCTCCCTAAGGTGGTATCAGCATTTCATTTGAACCAACCTATTGTGGTGCCTGCGGCTACTCGGGACTTGGAGGCTTCCAAGTTGCTGGATGTAGTCCGGGCCCTGAAAATCTATGTTTCTAGGACGGCTAGAGTCAGGAAAACTGACTCGCTGTTTATCCTGCATGCACCCAACAAGCTGGGTGCTCCTGCTTCTAAGCAGACTATTGCTCGCTGGATCTGTAGCACGATTCAACTTGCACATTCAGCGGCTGGACTGCCGCATCCTAAATCTGTCAAAGCCCATTCCACGAGGAAGGTGGGCTCTTCTTGGGCGGCTGCCCGAGGGGTCTCGGCTTTACAACTTTGCCGAGCTGCTACCTTGTCGGGATCAAACACGTTTACAAAATTCTACAAGTTTGATACCCTGGCTGAGGAGGACCTTGAGTTTGCTCATTCGGTGCTGCAGAGTCATCCGCACTCTCCCGCCCGTTTGGGAGCTTTGGTATAATCCCCATGGTCCTTACGGAGTACCCAGCATCCACTAGGACGTCAGAGAAAATAAGATTTTACTCACCGGTAAATCTATTTCTTGTAGTCCGTAGTGGATGCTGGGAGCCCGTCCCAAGTGCGGAATTCTGCAATACTTGTATATAGTTATTGCTTAACTATAGGGTTTTTTGTTCTGAGCCATCAGTTTAATGAGGCTCAGTTGTTGTTCATACTGTTAACTGGGTATAGTTATCACAAGTTGTACGGTGTGATTGGTGTGGCTGGTATGAGTCTTACCCTGGATTCCAAATCCTTTCCTTGTAATGTCAGCTCTTCTGGGCACAGTTTCCCTAACTGAGGTCTGGAGGAGGGGCATAGAGGGAGGAGCCAGTGCACACCAGATATAGTACCTAATCTTTCTTTTAAGAGTGCCCAGTCTCCTGCGGAGCCCGTCTATTCCCCATGGTCCTTACGGAGTACCCAGCATCCACTACGGACTACGAGAAATAGATTTACCGGTGAGTAAAATCTTATGTTTTGCAAGCAGGTGTGAATGCAGGCCTAAAGTTAGGCTCCATTAAAGTACAAATTTCAGCCTTATCAATCTTCTTTCAGAAAGAATTGACCTCCCTTCCAGAAGTTCAGACCTTCGTGAAAGGCGTGCTGTACATCCAACCTCCATTTGTGCCCCCTGTGGCACCGTGGGATCTTAATGTGGTATTGCAGTTCCTGCAATCTCATTGGTTTGAACCGTTGCGTAAGGGGAAGTTAAAATTCCTTACTTGGAAAGTAGTCGTGCTGTTGGCCTTAGCATCCGCAAGGCGGGTATCTGAGTTGGCGGCTTTGTCTCACAAAAGCCCCTATTTAATCTTCCATGCTGATAGAGCGGAGTTGAGAACTCGTCAGCAATTTCTGCCAAAAGTGTTTTTATCATTTCACGTAAACCAGCCTATTGTGGTGCCAGTGGCTACTGACGCCTTGGCGGAATCGAAGTCTCTCGATGTGGTTAGAGCTTTGAAAATCTATGTCGCCAGAACGGCGCAGATTAGGAAAACAGAGGCTCTGTTTGTCCTCTGGGCTCCCAATAAGATTGGGGCTCCTGCTTCCAAGCAGACTATTGCGCGCTGGATCTGTAATACGATTCAGCAGGCTCATTACCGAAATCGGTGAAAGCCCATTCTACCAGAAAGGGGGGCTCTTCCTGGGCGGCTGCCCGGGGGGTCTCGGCATTACAGCTTTGCCAAGCTGCTACTTGGTCGGGTTCAAACACCTTTGCGAAGTTTTACAAGTTTGATACCCTGGCTGAGGAAGACCTCTTGTTTGGTCAATCGGTGCTGCAGAGTCATCCGCACTCTCCCGCCCGTTCTAGAACTTTGGTATAAACCCCATGGTTCTTGAAGCATCCCCAGCATCCTCTAGGACGTATAAGAAAACAGGATTTTAATACCTACTGGTAAATCCTTTTCTCTTAGTCCGTAGAGGATGCTGGGCGCCCGTCCCAGTGCGGGCTGTATCTGCAGTTTGGTTATGGTTACACTCGTGTTAAGTTCAGTCAGTCTGTGGCTGATGTTGGTCATGCCGTTGCATGCGTTGTTGTTGAATGCCATGTTGTGCGGCATGTTTGAGGTGTAAGCTGGTATGTATCTCACCTTAGTTTAAAAATTAAATAAATCCTTTTCCTCGAAATGTCCGTCTCCCTGGGCACAGTTCCTATAACGAGTCTGGAGGAGGGGCATAGAGGGAGGAGCCAGTTCACACCCCTTTCAAAGTCTTAAAGTGCCCATGTCTCCTGCGGATCCCGTCTATACCCCATGGTTCTTGAAGCAACCCCAACATCCTCTACGGACTAAGAGAAAAGGATTTACCGGTAGGTATTCAAATCCTATTTCTCTAACGTCCTAGTGGATGCTGGGGACTCCGAAAGGACCATGGGGAATAGCGGCTCCGCAGGAGACTGGGCACAAAGTAAAAGCTTTAGGACTAGCTGGTGTGCACTGGCTCCTCCCCCTATGACCCTCCTCCAAGCCTCAGTTAAGATTTTGTGCCTGAACGAGAAGGGTGCAATCTAGGTGGCTCTCCTGAGCTGCTTAGAGTAAAAGTTTAAATAGGTTTTTTATTTTCAGTGAGACCTGCTGGCAACAGGCTCACTGCATCGAGGGACTAAGGGGAGAAGAAGCGAACTCACCTGCGTGCAGAGTGGATTGGGCTTCTTAGGCTACTGGACATTAGCTCCAGAGGGACGATCACAGGCCCAGCCATGGATGGGTCCCGGAGCCGCGCCGCCGGCCCCCTTACAGATGCTGAAGCAAGAAGAGGTCCATAAATCTGCGGCAGAAGACTTTCCTGTCTTCATAAGGTAGCGCACAGCACTGCAGCTGTGCGCCATTGCTCTCAGCACACTTCACACTTCGGTCACTGAGGGTGCAGGGCGCTGGGGGGGGGCGCCCTGGGAAGCAATGAATTTACCTTATTTGGCAAAAAATACATCACATATAGCTCCTGGGCTATATGGATGTATTTAACCCCTGCCAGTTTTCCAGAAAAAAGCGGGAGAAGAGCCCGCCGTGAAGGGGCGGGGCCTATCTCCTCAGCACACAGCGCCATTTTTCCCACACAGCTCCGCTGGTAGGAAGGCTCCCAGAATCTCCCCTGCATCCTGCAACTACAGAAACAGGGTAAAAAAGAGAGGGGGGCACTTATTTGGCAAAATAACAGATATAAGCAGCTATAAGGGATAGACACTTATTGTAAGGTTGTCCCTATACATATATAGCGCTCTGGTGTGTGCTGGCAAACTCTCCCTCTGTCTCCCCAAGGGGCTAAGTGGGTCCTGTCCTCTATCAGAGCATTCCCTGTGTGTGTGCTGGGTGTCGGTACGTGTGTGTCGACATGTATGAGGAGGAAAATGATGTGGAGGCGGAGCAATTGCCTATAATGGTGATGTCACCCCCTAGGGAGTCGACACCTGAATGGATGGCCGTAATTAAGGAATTACGTGACAGTGTCGGCACGTTACAGAAAACTGTTGACGACATGAGACAGCCGGCAGCTCAGTTAGTGCCTGTCCAGGCGTCTCAAACACCGTCAGGGGCTATTAAACGCCCGTTACCTCAGTGGGTCGACACGGACCCAGACACAGACACTGACTCCAGTGTCGACGGTGAAGAAACAAACGTATTTTCCAGTAGGGCCACACATTACATGATCACGGCAATGAAGGAGGTTTTGCACATCTCTGATACTGCAAGTACCACAAAAAGGGGTATTATGTGGGGTGTGAAGAAACTACCCGTAGTTTTTCCTGAATCAGATGAATTGAATGAAGTGTGTGATGAAGCGTGGGTTACCCCCGACAAAAAACTGCTAATTTCTAAAAAATTATTGGCACTATATCCCTTCCCACCAGAGGTTAGGGCTCGTTGGGAAACACCCCCTAGGGTGGATAAGGCGCTCACACGCTTATCAAAACAAGTGGCGTTACCGTCTCCAGAAACGGCCGCCCTTAAGGAGCCAGCAGATAGGAGGCTGGAAAATATCCTTAAAAGTATATACACTCATACTGGTGTTATACTGCGACCAGCAATCGCCTCAGCCTGGATGTGCAGTGCTGGGGTGGCTTGGTCGGATTCCCTGACTGAAAATATTGATACCCTGGACAGGGACAATATATTATTGACTATAGAGCATTTAAAGGATGCATTCCTATATATGCGAGATGCACAGAGAGACATTTGCACTCTGGCATCAAGAGTAAGTGCGATGTCCATTTCTGCCAGAAGAGGATTATGGACGCGACAGTGGTCAGGGGATGCGGATTCCAAACGGCATATGGAAGTATTGCCGTATAAAGGGGAGGAGTTATTTGGGGGCGGTCTATCGGACCTGGTGGCCACGGCAACGGCTGGGAAATCCACCTTTTTACCCCAAGTCACCTCGCAGCAGAAAAAGATACCGTCTTTTCAGGCTCAGTCCTTTCGTCCCCATAAGGGCAAGCGGGCAAAAGGCCACTCATATCTGCCCCGGGGCAGAGGAAGGGGAAAAAGACTGCAACAGACAGCTTCTTCCCACGAACAGAAGCCCTCCCCCGCTTCTGCCAAGTCCTCAGCATGACGCTGGGGCCTTACAAGCGGACTCAGGCACGGTGGGGGCCCGTCTCAAGAATTTCAGCGCGCAGTGGGCTCACTCGCAAGTGGACCCCTGGATCCTGCAGGTAGTATCTCAGGGGTACAAATTGGAATTCGAGACGTCTCCCCCTCGCCGGTTCCTGAAGTCTGCTTTACCAACGTCTACCCCCGACAGGGAGGCGGTATTGGAAGCCATTCACAAGCTGTATTCCCAGCAAGTGATAATCAAGGTACCCCTCCTACAACAGGGAAAGGGGTATTACTCCACGCTGTTTGTGGTACCGAAGCCGGACGGCTCGGTGAGACCCATTTTAAATCTGAAAGCCTTGAACACTTACATAAAAAGGTTCAAGTTCAAGATGGAGTCACTCAGAGCAGTGATAGCGAACCTGGAAGAAGGGGACTACATGGTGTCTCTGGACATCAAGGATGCTTACCTCCATGTCCCAATTTGCCCTTCTCACCAAGGGTACCTCAGGTTTGTGGTACAGAACTGTCACTATCAGTTTCAGACGCTGCCGTTTGGATTGTCCACGGCACCCCGGGTCTTTACCAAGGTAATGGCCGAAATGATGATTCTTCTTCGAAGAAAAGGCGTCTTAATTATCCCTTACTTGGACGATCTCCTGATAAGGGCACGGTCCAGAGAACAGTTAGAGGTCGGAGTAGCACTATCTCAAATATTACTACGACAGCACGGATGGATTCTAAATATTCCAAAATCGCAGCTGATTCCGACGACACGTCTGCTGTTCCTAGGGATGATTCTGGACACAGTACAGAAAAAGGTGTTTCTCCCGGAAGAGAAAGCCAGGGAGTTATCCGACCTAGTCAGGAAACTCCTAAGACCAGGCCAGGTGTCAGTGCATCAGTGCACAAGGGTCCTGGGAAAGATGGTGGCTTCTTACGAAGCGATTCCATTCGGCAGATTCCACGCAAGAACTTTTCAGTTGGATCTGCTAGACAAATGGTCCGGATCGCATCTTCAAATGCATCAGCGGATAACCCTGTCTCCAAGGACAAGGGTGTCTCTCCTGTGGTGGTTACAGAGTGCTCATCTCCTAGAGGGCCGCAGATTCGGCATTCAGGATTGGGTCCTGGTGACCACGGATGCCAGCCTGAGAGGCTGGGGAGCAGTCACACAGGGAAAAAATTTCCAGGGCTTGTGGTCAAGCATGGAAACGTCACTTCACATAAATATCCTGGAACTAAGGGCCATTTACAATGCCCTAAGTCAGGCAAGGCCTCTGCTTCAGGGTCAGCCAGTATTGATCCAGTCGGACAACATCACGGCAGTCGCCCACGTAAACAGACAGGGCGGCACAAGAAGCAGGAGGGCAATGACGGAAGTGGCAAGGATTCTTCGCTGGGCGGAAAATCATGTGATAGCACTGTCAGCAGTGTTCATTCCGGGAGTGGACAACTGGGAAGCAGACTTCCTCAGCAGACACGATCTTCACCCGGGGGAGTGGGGACTTCACCCAGAAGTCTTCCACATGATTGTAAACCGTTGGGAAAAACCAAAGGTGGACATGAGGGCGTCTCGCCTCAACAAAAAACTGGACAGATATTGCTCCAGGTCAAGGGACCCTCAGGCAATAGCTGTGGACGCTCTGGTAACACCGTGGGTGTACCGGTCAGTGTATGTGTTCCCTCCTCTTCCTCTCATACCAAAAGTACTGAGAATCATAAGAAGGAGAGGAGTAAAGACTATACTCGTGGCTCCGGATTGGCCAAGAAGGACTTGGTACCCGGAAATTCAAGAGATGCTCACGGAAGACCCGTGGCCTTTACCTCTAAGACAGGACCTGCTCCAGCAGGGACCATGTCTGTTCCAAGACTTACCGCGGCTGCGTTTGACGGCATGGCGGTTGAACGCCGGATCCTGAAGGAAAAAGGCATTCCGGGTGAAGTCATCCCTACCCTGATCAAAGCCAGGAAGGATGTAACCGTACAACATTATCACCGTATTTGGCGTAAATATGTTGCGTGGTGCGAGGCCAGGAAGGCCCCTACGGAGGAATTTCAACTGGGTCGATTCCTGCATTTCCTGCAAATAGGACTGTCTATGGGCCTCAAATTAGGGTCCATTAAGGTTCAAATTTCGGCCCTGTCGATATTCTTCCAAAAAGAACTAGCTTCTGTTCCTGAAGTTCAGACGTTTGTCAAGGGAGTACTGCATATACAGCCTCCTTTTGTGCCTCCAGTGGCACCTTGGGATCTCAATGTAGTGTTGGGATTCCTAAAATCACATTGGTTTGAACCACTCACCACTGTGGACTTGAAATATCTCACATGGAAAGTGGTAATGCTGTTAGCCCTGGCTTCAGCCAGGCGTGTATCAGAATTGGCGGCTTTATCCTATAAAAGCCCTTACCTAATTTTTCATACGGACAGGGCAGAATTGAGGACTCGTCCTCAATTTCTCCCTAAGGTGGTTTCAGCATTTCACTTAAACCAACCTATTGTGGTGCCTGCGGCTACTAGGGACTTGGAGGATTCCAAGTTGCTGGACGTAGTCAGGGCCCTGAAAATATATGTTTCCAGGACGGCTGGAGTCAGAAAATCTGACTCGCTGTTTATCCTGTATGCACCCAACAAGCTGGGTGCTCCTGCTTCTAAGCAGACGATTGCTCGTTGGATTTGTAGTACAATTCAGCTTGCACATTCTGTGGCAGGCCTGCCACAGCCAAAATCTGTCAATGCCCATTCCACAAGGAAGGTGGGCTCATCTTGGGCGGCTGCCCGAGGGGTCTCGGCTTTACAACTTTGCCGAGCAGCTACGTGGTCAGGGGAAAACACGTTTGTAAAATTCTACAAATTTGATACCCTGGCTAAGGAGGACCTGGAGTTCTCTCATTCGGTGCTGCAGAGTCATCCGCACTCTCCCGCCCGTTTGGGAGCTTTGGTATAATCCCCGTGGTCCTTTCGGAGTCCCCAGCATCCACTAGGACGTTAGAGAAAATAAGAATTTACTTACCGATAATTCTATTTCTCATAGTCCGTAGTGGATGCTGGGCGCCCATCCCAAGTGCGGATTGTCTGCATTACTTGTACATAGTTATTGTTACAAAAATCGGGTTATTGTTGTTGTGAGCCATCTTTTCAGAAGCTCCTTCTGTTATCATGCTGTTAACTGGGTTCAGATCACAAGTTGTACGGTGTGATTGGTGTGGCTGGTATGAGTCTTACCCGGGATTCAAAATCCTTCCTTATTGTGTACGCTCGTCCGGGCACAGTATCCTAACTGAGGCTTGGAGGAGGGTCATAGGGGGAGGAGCCAGTGCACACCAGCTAGTCCTAAAGCTTTTACTTTGTGCCCAGTCTCCTGCGGAGCCGCTATTCCCCATGGTCCTTTCGGAGTCCCCAGCATCCACTACGGACTATGAGAAATAGAATTATCGGTAAGTAAATTCTTATTTTTTCTTTCCAACCAGCAAACTAGTTGGATGGTTGTGGCCAGCTTTTGTAATGAATGGATCATGCATCTGGCATCAAAGTCATTGGAGAAAGCAAGAAAAGAAATGTGAGAACACATGCCAACTAGGTTGGTTCTAAATCGGGAGTGGGAGAAGGGACCTTCTGACGTCACTAGGGGAGGAGACACGTCACCAGGGGGAGGAGCTGCGGCCGAACAGGGTACCCAAAAAGTACGCTCGCCACGCTTCGGGCTCGCTCCGCTTCGCTCGCCACCTGATTACTAAAAATAATAGTTGGTGGCGTGGATAGTAGAGGACCTATCCCGCTGGCCTAGCTCCTCCCCCTTGTGTCGTGCCTCCTCCCCCTGACGTAAAAGGTCCCTTAGGCCACTTGAATCTAGCATCAACCATGCCAACTATGGGGTCGATTAAATTCAACGCAAATTTAATAGCTCTGGGAGGGAACTCCTGGAGCTGTTCAATTCATCACGATGTTAAGTCAGAGAATGCCGGTTCTCGCACCTTAAATGTAGTGTTTAGCTGCGAGAACCGTCATTCTCTGAGTTGTCGGGCGCGATGCAGTTTCTGGAGCGCTAAGGGCAGAAACCAGCATCGCTCGATCAGTTTTGTCAGAATTCTACTCGCACCCCTGTAGGGGTGCAAGAAGAAATCCTCAGCTCCAGCATAACATCGTGCTGAATTGAATAGCTCCGGGATCTCCCTCCTGGTGCTATTCAATTATCGTTGCATTGAATTTACCCCTATGATTTCCTATTTGTCTAAATATGAAAGCAGCTACACTATCTTTTGACTGTGTAATCACCATACCAGCAAACTGTATCTTACCATTAAAAAAAAAAAACTAAAAACCTGAAATAGGCCAATGCTGCTAGGGATGACTAGATCAGTTTTATGTAATTGAAAACAATACACGTCAACCATACTAATGCTGTATAATTATCTAATGCTGTATACACACTTACCGGTCGGCCGCTGGATATGTTATCCTGATGTCACAGCTGGGCAGGCATTTGAATTTACAAAGAACAAGTGTAAATTTGGTGCGTCAAACGGAGAGATGCAAAAACCTCTATGCCCACCTGTAGTGCCAAAATATGGTTTAGAGGAAAATGTGTGGTTTCTGCGCTATCTCCAGTTGAGATAGGGAAAGAACCTTCTGTAGGAAAGTTTAAGATGAGTGTACAGTTTAAAGTTCCAAAAATGCCCAAAAATTATTGCTTTCCTTATTCTTTCTGGTGAGTCATTGGGTCTCCAAATCTTTCTTCCAATTTTTGGTTCAGAGGGATGTTAATTCTTCATCTCCAATGTATAAAAGAAAAGATAGGAGAAACCACAATAGTGTAACTCAATTTTAATAAGAACAAATGCAATAAAACATATGGCTGGCAGCGTACCTTAAAATAAGGTGTATATATCACACCAAGTCTCGTTTGTAAAATGTCTGTGGTGAATTCCTGGTATGGGAATCCCTTCAGGATCAAAGCTGGGTCGCTGTCCAGGCAGATGCTGTTCACCAACGCGTTTCGGCTCTCCTGAGCCTTTTTCAAGGTGTTTGGGCTAGTAGTATTCTGAGCCTTCCTGATCCCGGGGCAGAAGCAGCTGCTGTATATCTCACTGACACTGCCAGCGTGCTGAAATCTCACAGCAGCAGCAGAGCCCACATTCCATCAGTCTCCTCTCCTACAGCCTTAAACGATATACATTAAGGAAAATTCACTTCCTGGAAAGGATCCACCAATGATATCGCAGTAAGGGGTATATATATACCCAGAATACTACTAGCCCAAACACCTTGAAAAAGGCTCAGGAGAGCCGAAACGCGTTGGTGAACAGCATCTGCCTGGACAGCGACCCAGCTTTGATCCTGAAGGGATTCCCATACCAGGAATTCACCACAGACATTTTACAAACGAGACTTGGTGTGATATATACACCTTATTTTAAGGTACGCTGCCAGCCATATGTTTTATTGCATTTGTTCTTATTAAAATTGAGTTACACTATTGTGGTTTCTCCTATCTTTTCTTTTATACATTGGAGATGAAGAATTAACATCCCTCTGAACCAAAAATTGGAAGAAAGATTTGGAGACCCAATGACTCACCAGAAAGAATAAGGAAAGCAATAATTTTTGGGCATTTTTGGAACTTTAAACTGTACACTCATCTTAAACTTTCCTACAGAAGGTTCTTTCCCTATCTCAACTGGAGATAGCGCAGAAACCACACATTTTCCTCTAAGGCATTTGAATTTGCCCACCCACCTGTGTTGGTAGTCCCTGCAGCAAGTGTACGGGCAGTCGTCGGACCGCCCATGCACACAGCCATATGTGCCAATGTATCATTAGATATATCGGCCTTCACTGTGCTGCAGAGTTAATGTTACATTGTTCACAGACATATCATTTGTACCCACCCACCGACCCGCTCGCAATATATGTTGTCTGTTGATCGAACAGCCGATACATCGCTCAGTGTATACCCAACTTCAGAGCCACACAGCTTCATTAGGCACTTAAGAGATACCATAATATTTAAGATTGTAAGCAAATAGTGCCGAATTGTTACATTTCTACATTGGATAACTTAAATATAGTAAATCCCCATTTGATTAGCATGTTACTGCAGTTATTGTAAAATATCAGAAATATAGGGAGAAAACAGTTGCTAGACACTGATGCATTAGTACTGTAACATACACTGTAGGTGGCAGTACATAGATGAAATGGTATCCGGAGTTTTTCACACTTTTTTCTTATTCATTTTTTGAACTTTTTCATACTTTACGATCCACGTGGACTACAATTGGGAACGGTAACCTGTGCCGAGCGCAGCGATAGCGGAGTAAGGCACCTTGCCCGAAGCGCTCGCCATGCAAAGGGACACGGTGCACTAATTGGGATTCTCCATCAATTTACAAAGAAAACTACACCAAAAAAAACATTAAAAAACTCATGTCGACCCTTTTTAATGTTGACTTTGTTCATGTCGACCTAAAGGCCGTGTCAGCCTATTTCCTGTGTTGACCTAGTCACTGTCAACCAATAGTTGTTGATCTAATGTGTGTCGAGTCCCATACCCAGATGAAATATACCTGCAATAGTCCCTGCCGTGTCTCAGACATGAGCAGTTAGGAAACACACCTTGCTTTGTAAGTGTAATGAAATGCCATGACTTCATCTACTGAAACAGATCTTCCCTGACCAGAGTTAATATTTGCTTTAGTTCTTTATACAGTAGGAATATAATGACTCTTGATGAAGTAGAGCTAGCTGCAAAACATGTCAAGGAGTTTTTGAGTATTATATACTATACACAGTCCTTTATTAACTGTTAATAATGTTTCTCTGACGTCCTAGTGGATGCTGGGAACTCCGTAAGGACCATGGGGAATAGCGGGCTCCGAAGGAGGCTGGGCACTCTAGAAAGATCTTAGACTACCTGGTGTGCACTGGCTCCTCCCACTATGACCCTCCTCCAAGCCTCAGTTAGATTTCGTGCCCGGCCGAGGTTGGATGCACACTAGGGGCTCTCCTGAGCTCTTAGAAAGTAATAGTCTTAGATTTTTTTATTTTCAGTGAGACCTGCTGGCAACAGGCTCACTGCAGCGAGGGACTAAGGGGAGAAGAAGCGAACTCGCCTGCTTGCAGCCGGATTGGGCTTCTTAGGCTACTGGACACCATTAGCTCCAGAGGGATCGACCGCAGGCCCAGCCTTGATGTTCGGTCCCGGAGCCGCGCCGCCGTCCCCCTTACAGAGCCAGAAGCAAGAAGATGGTCCGGAAAATCGGCGGCATGAAGACTCTGTCTTCACCAAGGTAGCGCACAGCACTGCAGCTGTGCGCCATTGCTCCTCTCACACACTTCACACTCCGGTCACTGAGGGTGCAGGGCGCTGGGGGGGGGCGCCCTGAGGCAGCAATAAAAACACCTTGGCTGGCTAAAATACCTCAATATATAGCCCCAGGGGCTATATATGAGGTAAATACCCCTGCCAGAATTCCATAAAAAGCTGGAGAATAGGCCGCGAAAAAGGGGCGGAGCCTATCTCCTCAGCACACTGGCGCCATTTTTCCCTCACAGCTCCTGCTGGAAGGAAGCTCCCTGGCTCTTCCCTGCAATCTACAGTACCAGTAAGAGGGAAAAGAGAGGGGGGGCATTAAATTTGGCAGTATATATATTTTATTGAAAAGCAGCTATTAGGGACATAACTCAGTTAGTCCCTGTATATATATATAGCGCTCTGGTGTGTGCTGGCATACTCTTACTCTGTCCCCCCAAAGGGCTTTTTGTGGGTCCTGTCCTCTGTTTGAGCATTCCCTGTGTGTGTGGAGTGTGTCGGTACGGCTGTGTCGACATGTTTGAGGAGGATAATGATGTGGAGGGGGAGCAGATGCCTTTGGCAGGGATGTCACCCCCTGGGGGGTAGACACCTGAGTGGATGAGTTTATGGCAGGAAATGAGTGCACGTATAGACTCCTTACATAAAAAATTTGACGACATGCCGACTGTGGGACAGCCGAGTCTTCAGCTCGTGCCTGTCCAGGTGTCTCAAAAGTCATCAGGGGCTCTGAAACGCCCGCTATCTCAGATGGCACTAGTAGATGTCGACACGGATACTGACACCAGTGTCGACGACGATGAGTCAAATTTAATGCCCGTTAAGGCCATTCACTGCATGATTGAGGCAATGAAGGAGGTGTTAAATATTTCTGATTTACATCCAGGTACCACAAAAAAGGGTATTATGTTTGGGGAGAAAAAACTACCTGTAGTTTTTCCCCCGTCAGATGAATTAAATGAAGTGTGTGAAGAAGCGTGGGCTTCCCCTGATAAGAAATTGGTAATTCCTAAGAAGATACTAATGGCGTTCCCTTTCCCGCCAGAGGATAGGTCACGTTGGGAGACACCCCCTAGGGTGGATAAAGCGCTCACACGTTTGTCTAAAAAGGTGGCACTACCGTCCCAGGATACGGTCGCCCTTAAGGAACCTGCTGATAGAAAGCAGGAGGCGATCCTGAAGTCTGTATATACACACTCAGGCATTATACTTAGACCAGCTATTGCGTCAGCATGGATGTGCAGTGCTGCCGCTGCGTGGTCAGATAAACTGTCAGAAAATATTGACACATTAGACAGAGACACGATTCTGCTAACAATTGACCATATCAAAGACTCAGTCTTATACATGAGAGATGCACAGAGGGAAATCTGCCGGCTGGCATCTAAAGTAAGTGCATTATCCATCTCTGCTAGGAGATGCTTATGGACTCGCCAGTGGACTGGAGATGCAGATTCCAAAAGGCACATGGAAGTTTTGCCTTATAAAGGGGAGGAATTATTTGGGGATGGTCTCTCCGACCTAGTTTCCACAGCAACGTCTGGAAAGTCAGCATTTTTACCCCATGTCCCCTCACAGCCTAAGAAGGCGCCATTTTATCAGGTTCAGTCCTTTCGGACCCAGAAAAACAAGCGGGGAAAAGGAGGGTCTTTTCTGTCTAGAGGCAGAGGTAGGGGAAAAAGGCTGCAGCAAACAGCAGGTTCCCAGGAACAAAAGTCCTCCCCCGCTTCCTCTTCCAAGTCCGCCGCATGACGGTGGGGCTCCACAGGCGGAGCCAGGTACGGTGGGGGCCCGCCTCATGAATTTCAGCGATCAGTGGGCTCGCTCACAGGTGGATCCCTGGATCCTTCAAATAGTATCTCAGGGATACAAGCTGGAATTCGAGGCGGCACCACCCCACCGGTTCCTAAAATCTGCCTTGCCGATTGCTCCCTCAGACAGGGAGGCGGTGCTAGCAGCGATTCACAAGCTGTATTCCCAGCAGGTGATAATCAGGGTACCCCTACTTCAACAAGGCCGGGGTTACTATTCCACACTATTTGTGGTGCCGAAATCGGACGGTTCGGTGAGACCCATTTTAAATTTGAAATCCTTGAACACATACATAAAAAATTCAAGTTCAAGATGGAATCGCTCAGGGCGGTTATTGCAAGCCTGGACGAGGGCGATTACATGGTATCCCTGGACATCAAGGATGCTTACCTGCATGTCCCCATTTACCATCCTCACCAGGAGTACCTCAGATTTGTGGTACAGGATTGCCATTACCAATTCCAGACGCTGCCGTTTGGACTCTCCACGGCACCGAGGGTATTTACCAAGGTTATGGCGGAAATGATGATACTCCTTCGAAAAAAGGGAGTTTTAATTATCCCATACTTGGACGATCTCCTAATAAAGGCACGATCCAAGGAACAGTTGTTAGTGGGAGTAGCACTATCTCAAGAAGTGCTGCGCCAGCACGGCTGGATTCTGAATATCCCAAAGTCACAGCTGGTCCCCACGACACGTCTAATGTTCCTGGGAATGATTCTGGACACAGTCCAGAAAAAAGTGTTTCTCCCGGAGGAGAAAGCCAAGGAGTTGTCTTCTCTAGTCAGAGACCTCCTAAAACCAAAACAGGTATCGGTGCATCACTGCACGCGGGTCCTGGGAAAGATGGTAGCTTCTTACGAAGCAATTCCATTCGGCAGGTTCCATGCCAGAATTTTTCAGTGGGACCTGTTGGACAAGTGGTCCGGATCGCATCTTCAGATGCATCGCTTGATAACCCTGTCCCCAAGAACCAGGGTGTCTCTTCTGTGGTGGCTGCAGAGTGCTCATCTTCTGGAGGGCCGCAGATTCGGCATACAGGACTGGGTCCTGGTGACCACGGATGCCAGCCTACGAGGCTGGGGGGCAGTCACAAAGGGAAGAAACTTCCAAGGACTATGGTCAAGTCAGGAGACTGCCCTTCACATAAATATTCTGGAACTAAGGGCCATTTACAATGCCCTAAGTCAAGCAAAATCCCTGCTCCTACACCAGCCGGTGCTGATCCAGTCAGACAACATCACAGCAGTCGCCCATGTGAATCGACAGGGCGGCACAAGAAGCAGGATGGCAATGGAAGAAGCCACAAGAATTCTCCGATGGGCGGAGAATCATGTACTAGCACTGTCAGCAGTGTTCATCCCGGGAGTGGACAACTGGGAAGCAGACTTTCTCAGCAGGCACGACCTCCACCCGGGAGAGTGGGGACTTCATCCAGAAGTCTTCCAAATGATTGTAAATCAATGGGGTCGTCCACATGTGGACATGATGGCGTCCCGCCTAAACAAAAAACTAGAGAGGTATTGCGCCAGGTCAAGAGACCCTCAGGCGATAGCTGTGGACGCTCTAGTGACACCGTGGGTGTACCGGTCAGTTTATGTGTTCCCTCCTCTACCTCTCATACCAAAGGTATTGAGAATAATAAGAAAGCGAGGAGTAAACACAATTCTCGTGGTTCCGGATTGGCCAAGAAGAGCGTGGTACCCGGAACTTCAAGAGATGATCTCAGAGGACCCGTGGTCTCTGCCGCTCAGACAAGACCTGCTACAGCAGGGGCCCTGTCTGTTCCAAGAGTTACCGCGGCTGCGTTTGACGGCATGGCGGTTGAACGCCGGATCCTGAAGGAAAAGGGCATTCCGGAGGAAGTCATTCCTACGCTTATTAAAGCCAGGAAAGAGGTCACAGCAACTCATTATCACCGCATATGGCGGAAGTATGTTGCATGGTGTGAGGTCGAAAAGGCCCCAACGGAGGAATTTCAACTAGGTCGATTTCTGCATTTCCTGCAAGCAGGAGTAAATATGGGCCTAAAACTGGGCTCCATTAAGGTACAGATCTCGGCTCTGTCGATTTTCTTTCAAAAAGAACTAGCTTCAGTACCTGAAGTTCAGACATTTGTTAAAGGAGTGCTGCATATTCAGCCCCCGTTTGTGCCCCCTGTGGCACCTTGGGATCTCAACGTGGTGTTGAGTTTCTTAAAATCACATTGGTTTGAACCACTAAAAACCGTGGATCTGAAATATCTCACGTGGAAGGTGGTTATGTTATTGGCCTTGGCTTCTGCCAGGCGAGTATCAGAATTGGCGGCTTTGTCCTGTAAAAGCCCTTATCTGATTTTCCATATGGATAGGGCAGAATTGAGGACTCGTCCCCAGTTTCTCCCAAAGGTGGTGTCAGCGTTTCACCTGAACCAGCCTATTGTGGTGCCTGCGGCTACTAGGGACTTGGAGGACTCCAAGTTGCTAGACGTTGTCAGGGCACTGAAAATATATGTTTCCAGAACGGCTACAGTCAGAAAATCTGACTCGCTGTTTATCCTATATGCACCCAACAAGCTGGGTGCTCCTGCTTCTAAGCAGACTATTGCTCGTTGGATTTGTAATACAATTCAGCTTGCACATTCTGTGGCAGGCCTGCCACAGCCAAAATCTGTCAATGCCCATTCCACAAGGAAGGTGGGCTCATCTTGGGCGGCTGCCCGAGGGGTCTCGGCTTTACAACTTTGCCGAGCTGCTACTTGGTCAGGGGCAAACACATTTGCAAAATTCTATAAATTTGATACCCTGGCTGAGGAGGACCTGGAGTTCTCTCATTCGGTGTTGCAGAGTCATCCGCACTCTCCCGCCCGTTTGGGAGCTTTGGTATAATCCCCATGGTCCTTACGGAGTTCCCAGCATCCACTAGGACGTCAGAGAAAATAAGAATTTACTCACCGGTAATTCTATTTCTCGTAGTCCGTAGTGGATGCTGGGCGCCCATCCCAAGTGCGGTTTATCTGCAATACTTGTACATAGTTACTGTTAACTAAATCGGGTTATTGTTGAGCCATCTGTTGAGAGGCTCTGTTGTTTCATACTGTTAACTGGGTTTCATATCACGAGTTGTACGGTGTGATTGGTGTGGCTGGTATGAGTCTTACCCGGGATTCAAATCCTTCCTTATTGTGTACGCTCGTCCGGGCACAGTATCCTAACTGAGGCTTGGAGGAGGGTCATAGTGGGAGGAGCCAGTGCACACCAGGTAGTCTAAGATCTTTCTAGAGTGCCCAGCCTCCTTCGGAGCCCGCTATTCCCCATGGTCCTTACGGAGTTCCCAGCATCCACTACGGACTACGAGAAATAGAATTACCGGTGAGTAAATTCTTATTTTATTTGAAAAGAAATAATAATCAGCCCTTGTAAACATGCATTAGATTTCCCAGGTACAGTACATACCAACATCTAGCAACTCCTACAGAAACACTAGGGAGCCATTTGTAGTCTCCTTTGAGACCTGAGCTGGCTTCTTGGTGAAGACTAATTTGGTTACCCTAGATATCAGGTAACTAAATGTTGAAAGATATATATGTTACATGCAAGTTTTTTGTTTTGGTGCAGGTTTTTTTTAGAAGGTTGCACGTACCTCATTCTAGTTTCCGACGATTTTCCAACTAATATTACTGCCAATTATTTTTGGACCTGTCAAGATGATTACAACTGTGCATATTATGTTTGGGCAAAATATAGCATATGTAGGCTAGCCTCAGTAACGCACCTGATTTTGGACCCAAATGCAACACTTTTTTTATTTTATGGAACAAAAATTTCTAATGATATTGTTAGTCAACATTAGTCAACATGATGAACATCAGAATGTTATTCTACAGGGAACTTATACTGGTACTGCATATGTAGTTTTATAATACGGGGCCCAAAGCCAATAACAGATCTATGTTTAAATTGGGATCCGGTCACCATACGAGCAGTCGTAATGGTAATGCTGGATCAATGGCGCTGCCTGAATCCCGATCGTAAATATGCTGGTCCTGGTTATGAGCAGACACAATTGGGGGGGGGGGGGGAGAATGGGCAGTTATTTTTAGTACACTTACCAAACAGGTGTCGGGATCTGACCGCCGGCATCCCAAGCATCGGGATTCCAATACCAACCATCTAAATTATCCCTAGGGCCCATTAGTTAGACTAAGATCTTCTATCATCTTATAACAGTGCGCCATACTTCCTTCTGTATAACACATGCAAATGGTTGTAAATAATTGTGCTACTATGGACATCTGGTTTATATTCTAATAAAATAAAAAGATACACTTTGTCAAATTCTAACCTTTAAAAATTCATCATGTAAAGGTTCACCTTGAAAATCTGTGTGGAGAGAAAGCTGTGATGTGGCACCTGGGCAAATGCCCCCTCCTGTCATTTCTATACAGCATTTTTAACCTGCAGCCGATACTCAGTATCACAGCCCGTTATGGAAAGGGAGGGGGAAAGTTTTTAAAGTCCTTCTATCTCCTCCACCATATAATGTATAAAGATGGGGGTACTTTTGTTTAAAAGAGGCAAGTCAAACAGTGAATGCTCATAAAGGCTAATATCTGGTGATTCCACTGATTACCAGACATTAACTCCCTGGACTGTACAAAATAATGTAGTCTAGGCGGAATATCTCCCCCAAACTGGCTACAAATAATTAAGGGACACCTATATTTGGAAGAGGGAAGTTCCCAAATAAAATGTTGGGTCCCCTTAGTACTTATTGGCAAGGTTTCTCCACGCTACAGAAAACATGTTTTCTGTATATGGAAGGAAGGTACTACATGCCCTCTCACCCCCATAATGACAGCAACCCATATATGAAAGCAGGGAGTCCCCATAAATTCTGTGGCCCACTCTGGTAGCTTTTGTCTGGTAATCACCAGATGATATTGCCTTCACAATGCAAAATGGAAATTTTCCGTAAATGAGTTGAAAGCCTATCACACTCATATACTGTATATACCTGTAAATGTGGATTTGCTCACTTATAAAGGGGGGACAATTGGCTTGATTCAGAGATGCACACAATACCAATGTTAACGTAGTTGACTGATGTTTTCGCACAAAGATGCTGTAACATTCAAGATGGATGGCATAAAAAATGTTGTGGCCTCCTTAGCAACTATTGGGACTGATTCTTAGTTGCATGCAGAAGCACACACAGCAACATCTATTGGCTGTCACCTGGTTATGACTTTATATAAATGCTACTCCAAACACCTTCCCTTGTGAACATCCGTACGGCCAAATGGGCAATTGCTGAGACGCCCACTTTTAGTGACTGTGCTGGCTGTAATACCGATAAGTTCATTGCCTCCTTCGGCTGCACCATAGAAACTTGGCAGGTGCAATTTCTCAATCCGACTACGGCGCCCTATGCCTGCGTATGTGCATCTGGGAAAGCTGATGCTTGCATTTACACATATGCAACATTCCCACTGAACAGACCATTTCTGTGCGCATTTCTAGCCAGTTACCGCCTAGGAACACCCATCAATTTTCCCACAACATTTCTGATGCCATCCATCTTGGTCGTTACAGCATCTTTGTGTACACACTCTGTGTAATGCATGTTCTGTATGAGTCTACAGACTTCCATGCATGTGTAATTACAATCACATCACTCAACTATGTGAACATTGGCATGGCTTGTGTCTGAATCAGGCCAATTGTCTTGTGATCATAGATGAAGTAAGGACTCATTGTGGCCTGTCTCCCCCTTATTGGCCTGCACACACATGGAGGCACCCTGTCTTGAAAGAGGGGAGTCTCTTTCAAATGATGTGCCCCGTTAGTAGTTATAGCCTGGTGATCACAATGACACACACACACAGCAAAAAAATATTCCCCACAGATGGGGGAGGGGGTCATCTGAATTCTATATCTCCCCCATCTTGTGTAAAAAGAAACAAGTGGTCCCTTATTTAATGCAGTAGGTTGTCTAGTTTATAAGGGATCCAGTCATGTGATCGGCGCTCGGGATCCCGGCGGTCACCATGCGATGCTGGGATCCCAAGCGATTACAAGCCTTGCAGTCGGAATTCCGACTACTATTCCCACTCATGGGTGTCTACGACACCCATAGAGTGGAAATAGAACCTGTGGCGAGGCGTTGAGCCCGCTGCGTGACGAGCGCAATGAGCCGGCAAGGAGTTTTGTTGTGCTTGTCCCCCGCTGGCATTCTGCGGCCAGGATCCCAGGGTCGGTATACTGACCGCCGGGATCCCCACCGCTGGTCACCCAGGCCCAACCCGTTTATAAAATGGTAAGCCTTGTTATGGTACCATATTCTTCCTATACATAGTAAGCACTGAAATAGCAACAAATTTACAAAAAATGCATTTTCTTTTCAAGTGCACTTTTTTGTCAAAAGGAGTATATTTACTATGGTGTGAATTTTTTAGAAGTGGAGATGTTGCCATAGCAACCAATCAAGTTCTAACTATTCTAGAAGCAGCTAGATAAATGTTATGTGGATTCTGATTGGTTGCTATGGGCAGCATCTCCACTTCTAAAAAAAACGCACACCTTAGTAAATATACCTTCATAGAATCCTGCCTATTACTATTTTGGGAAGTTGGATTATTGGCAAAAACAAGAACCACAAAGTATTCTTTTTTTATTATTATTTTGGATGGTTATAAGACGGAGAAAATCACATTTGCTTTTGGTTCTCTTTCTTGAAATTTCAATAAAAACCACTTTTTCGGCTATTTGTATTAAAAAAAAATTGATGTGTTAGAATGAGCATACAAAATCATTGATATTGATGTTGTAAAGTGACAAGTGCAAATGTGAAAAAAATTACATCAGCACATGGTTGGGAAACCCTCAGCAGCGAAGGGGTTAACATTTCTAAATTTAATTTAGTTATACACAGATACTCCATCATATCTTTTGCATTTAAAAATCATTCCTGACACAGATGTAAATGCCTCTTGCACGTTCTGTACTTACTTTGAAATAGAAAACAAAGTGAAACATTTAAAGTTCAATGTAGCTGATTGTCCAGCCCTTAGGACACGTTACTTACATTTTCTTATTGGGAAACATTAGTGGCGGACAATGAGTATTTGAAATGCTGCATGCTGTTAGTAAGGCCAAGAAATTATCTCTGATTCATTTTCAGTACAAATAATTTCAAACCCTATTGCCCTTCAATTAATTTTCATATTGAATACTATTATGGTGCTTGTTACATAAGAGATTAACCATTTTTTCTCAAGGGTGGGTACTTTTAGCAGACCTCATTTGAACTCTTGTTGCTACCATATCTATTGCCAATAACTCTGTTGTCCTCACTTTCCTCGTGCTCTATACAAACAATTGCTCATTCTCAGAGCCAGAAAACTTAATTCACCTAATGTTTTGAACTCTGATGAACTAGAACAGCAGTAACTAGTGAAAGCGTGTATTAACTACTGATACAGCTTCTCAGCTTAGCTTTTACCAATGCTAAGCTGGTAGATACACCCAGGAATTTATATCTATTGTAGACATTAATTCTGAGATAGAAGAGTAGTAAAACAAATCCTAAAAAAAAAAGTGACTATTAAGAAAAATATGGAAGCTGTGATTTCTGCAACAGGACATGTTACTAAGAACCAAACAACAGAGTGCCCAGACTATTGGATGCCCAAAATTTACTTTTTTATGATGTTAAATTCAGCAAGTAAATAGTGTGTGTATAACTACTCGATGAGCCTACTTTGCCAGCTAGTACAGACTGAAGTAGATAACTAATGCTTCCAGGGTAAACAAACTGGGCTTACTTTGCACTTCTGTGATTTATTGTGATTTCCTCTCCCCTTCAGTAACTTGCTGCCACCTCCAGGCTCTACACCAGCACATTGAACCGCTTATTTCTGGGTATGTGTGGACAGGCTGCTTCAAGACCTTCTGGATTGCTTCTCTGCCTTTTGGCTAAGATCAAATGTAGTATCTGCTCAAGGGAATGCATGGTATAGTACCTGTTCTTACACTGGGGACATACTGTAAGAGGCCCTGGTGTGCAATGGCGGAACACCATGTGGGGCAGAGACAAAGCTTGGTCTGGCTGGAGGTCGGGAGCAGCCTGAAGCCTGAGGTGCTATGTGCCCCTGGCGCTGGCAGAGCCAGGGGTGCCTGAAAATATACTTGTTACCAATCCGCCTTGCACTAGTATAGCACTTTGCACTTCACCATTTCCGTCTGCATGTACTTTTTCTTTTGCCCCGGCCTTTTGGCTAAGGCAAGGATAATTTTTACTTTTTCCCCCGGCCTTCTGGTTGGGGCTTATTTATTTATTTTTGCATGTGTGTTTGCACTTCACATCTTTTTATGTTTTTTTGTAGGGGTTTAGGTGAGACCCTTATGGGCCACCCTCTCCTCTTGTTGCCATGGCACAGAAAGGCAGAAATGGACAACCCCGAGCCGTGAGGTGGTGGGAAGTCTGAAGATCCTTGCTCCCTAAGGGGCCATTTGGCTCCGGGGGTCAGATATTCAAGGGGTCCCTCTGTGCTTCAGCAAGGGGGACCTGAAGACCCTTTTCTCTAACGTCCTAGTGGATGCTGGGGACTCCGTAAGGACCATGGGGAATAGACGGGCTCCGCAGGAGACAGGGCACTTTAAGAAAGAATTAGGAATACTGGTGTGCACTGGCTCCTCCCTCTATGTCCCTCCTCCAGACCTCAGTTTGAATCTGTGCCCGGACGAGCTGGGTGCACCTTAGTGAGCTCTCCTGAGCTTGCTAAATAGAAAGTATTTTGTTAGGATTTTTTATTTTCAGAGAGATCTGCTGGCAACAGACTCTGCTACGTGGGACTGAGGGGAGAGAAGCAGACCTACTCACTGTGGATAGGTCATGCTTCTTAGGCTACTGGACACCATTAGCTCCAGAGGGATCGAACACAGGAACGCACCCTTGGTCGTCCGATCCCAGAGCCGCGCCGCCGTCCCCCTCGCAGAGCCAGAAGCCGGCGTGAGAAGCAAGAAGACTTCAAAAGCGGCGGCAGAAGACTCCAGTCTTCATATGAGGTAGCGCACAGCACTGCAGCTGTGCGCCATTGCTCCCACATTAAACCCACACACTCTGGTCACTGTAGGGTGCAGGGGGGGGGGGGGGCGCCCTGGGCAGCAATTAGAGACCTCTTGGCAAAGTGGGCATATATACAGTTGGGCACTGTATATATGCATGAGCCCCTGCTATTATTTTACACAAAATCGCGGGACAGAAGCCCGCCGCTGAGGGGGCGGGGCTTCTTCAGCACTCACCAGCGCCATTTTCTCTCCACAGCTCCGCTGAGAGGAAGCTCCCCAGGCTCTCCCCTGCAGATTCACGGTAGAAAGAGGGTAAAAAGAGAGGGGGGGGCACATAAATTTAGCGCAAAATCAGTATATACAGCAGCTACTGGGTAAACACTAAGTTACTGTGTAATTCCTGGGTCATATAGCGCTGGGGTGTGTGCTGGCATACTCTCTCTCTGTCTCTCCAAAAGGCCTTGTGGGGGTTCTGTCCTCAAATAGAGCATCCCCTGTGTGTGTGGTGTGTCGGTACGCTTGTGTCGGCATGTTTGACGAGGAAGGCTATGTGGAAGCAGAGCAGGTACAAATGAATGTGGGATCACCGCCGACGCCCGATTGGATGGATATGTGGAAGGTTTTAAATGATAATGTAAATTCCTTGCATAAAAGGTTGGATAAAGCTGAAGCCTTGGGACAGTCAGGGTCTCAACCCATGCCTGATCCTACAGCGCAGAAGCCGTCAGGGTCTCAGAAGCGCCCACTATCCCAAATTGTTGACACAGATATCGACACGGATTCTGACTCCAGTGTTGATGGCGATGATGCAAAGTTGCAGCCTAATATGGCTAAAGCCATCCGCTACATGATTATTGCAATGAAGGATGTATTGCACATCTCAGAGGAAAACCCAGTCCCTGACAAGAGGGTTTATATGTTTGGGGGAAAAAGGCAAGAGGTGACCTTTCCCCCTTCACATGAGTTAAATGAGTTATGTGAAAAAGCTTGGGAATCTCCAGATAGAAAAATGCAGATTTCCAAACGGTTGCTTATGGCGTATCCTTTCCCGCCAACAGACAGGTTACGCTGGGAATCCTCCCCTAGGGTAGACAAAGCTTTGACACGCTTATCTAAGAAGGTAGCTCTGCCGTCACAGGATACGGCCACCCTAAAAGATCCTGCGGATAGAAAGCAGGAAGGTATCCTGAAGTCCGTTTATACACATTCAGGTACCCTACTAAGGCCGGCGATTGCGTCGGCCTGGATGTGTAGTGCTGTAGCAGCATGGACAGATACTTTATCTGAGGAACTTGATACCTTGGACAAGGATACTATATTACTGACCCTGGGGATATAAAAGACGCTGTCCTATATATGAGAGATGCCCAGAGAGACATTTGCCTACTGGGCTCTAGAATAAATGCAATGTCGATTTCTGCCAGAAGGGTCCTGTGGACTCGGCAATGGACAGGTGATGCCGACTCAAAAAAGCACATGGAGGTTTTACCTTATAAGGGTGAGGAATTGTTTGGGGACGGTCTCTCGGACCTAGTTTCCACAGCTACGGCTGGGAAGTCAAATTTTTTGCCATATATTCTCTCGCAACCTAAGAAAGCACCGTATTACCAAATGCAGTCCTTTCGATCACAAAGAGGCAAGAAAGTCCGAGGTGCGTCCTTTCTTGCCAGAGGCAGGGGTAGAGGAAAGAAGCTGCACAATACAGCTAGTTCCCAGGAACAGAAGTCCTCCCCGGCTTCCACTAAATCCACCGCATGACGCTGGGGCTCCACAGGTGGAGCCAGGAGCGGTGGGGGCGCGTCTCCGAAATTTCAGACACCAGTGGGTTCGCTCACGGATGGATCCCTGGGCTATACAGATTGTATTTCAGGGATACAAGCTGGAATTCGAAGTGACCTCAAATCGGCCCTGCCAGCTTCCCCCATAGAAAGGGAAATAGTGTTAGCGGCAATTCACAAATTATATCTCCAGCAGGTGGTGGTAAAGGTTCCCCTCCTTCAACAGGGAAGGGGTTACTATTCCACAATGTTTGTGGTACCGAAACCAGAAGGTTCGGTCAGACCCATATTGAATTTAAAATCCCTGAACATTTACCTGAAAAGGTTCAAGTTCAAGATGGAATCGCTCAGCGGTCATTGCAAGCCTGGAAGAGGGGGATTTTATGGTGTCTCTGGACATAAAGGATGCTTACCTGCATGTCCCCATTTATCCACCTCATCAGGAGTACCTCAGATTTGTGGTATAGGACTGTCATTACCAATTCCAGACGTTGCCGTTTGGTCTGTCCACGGCACCGAGAATATTTACCAAGGTAATGGCAGAAATTATGGTGCTTCTGCGAAAGCAAGGAGTCACAATTATCCCATATGCAACAGCAATGCTGGATTCTGAATATTCCAAAGTCGCAGCTGATTCCTACGACGCGTCTGCCCTTCCTGGGCATGATTCTGGACACAGACCAGAAGAAGGTGTTTCTCCCGGCGGAGAAGGCTCAGGAGCTCGTGACTCTGGTCAGAGACCTCTTAAAACCAAAACAGGTGTCTGTGCATCAATGCACGCGAGTCCTCGGTAAGATGGTGGCGTCATACGAAGCCATTCCCTTCGGCAGGTTCCATGCGAGGACCTTTCAGTGGGATCTGTTGGACAAGTGGTCCGGATCGCATCTTCAGATGCAGCGGCTGATCACCCTATCCTCCAGGGCCAGGGTGTCTCTTCTGTGGTGGCTGCAGAGTGCTCACCTTCTCGAGGGCCGCAGGTTCGGCATACAGGACTGGGTCCTGGTGACCTCGGATGCAAGCCTCCGAGGGTGGGGGGGCAGTCACTCAGGGAAGAAATTTCCAGGGTCTGTGGTCAAGTCAGGAGACTTGTCTGCACATCAATATCCTGGAACTAAGGGCCATATACAACGCCCTAAGTCAAGCGGAGCCTCTGCTTCGCAACCAACCGGTGCTGATTCAGTCAGACAACATCTCCGCAGTGGCTCATGTAAACCGCCAAGGCGGCACAAGGAGCAGGGTGGCGATGGCGGAAGCCACCAGAATTCTTCGCTGGGCGGAGAATCACGTAAAAGCACTGTCAGCAGTGTTCATTCTGGGAGTGGACAACTGGGAAGCAGACTTCCTCAGCAGGCACGACCTCCACCCGGGGGAGTGGGGACTTCATCAAGAAGTCTTCACACAGATTACAAGTCGTTGGGAACTGCCACAGGTGGACATGATGGCATCCCGCCTCAACAAAAAGCTACAAATGTATTGCGCCAGGTCAAGAGACCCTCAGGCGATAGCTGTGGACGCACTAGTAACACCGTGGGTGTTCCAGTCAGTTTATGTGTTTCCTTCTCTTCCTCTCATACCCAAGGTGCTGAGAATCGTAAGAAAAAGAGGAGTGAGAACAATACTCATTGTTCCGGATTGGCCAAGAAGGACTTGGTATCCGGAACTGCAAGAATGTCACACATCGCAGACAGCAGCGGCCGCGCTTGTCCCTGCGTGTGACTTGGATTACCTGGCGCCTCTCTCCCCCGGCGGTCTCCGGGTTCCGGCGTCGGGTCGGTGTGTCTCCTCGGCGGCTTCCCGGAGCGAGGGCGCCGCCATCATGAGTGTGGTCATGGAGGCGGAGCAGGACTGAGGTCACCTGTCCGCTCCGCCAATCAGGCAAGGGCGGGAGATTCAAAGCCAGACGCCGGGCAGAGACCCGGCGCCTGAGTATCATCGATTCTGCCGTCAGAAGCTGTGATCTCCAGAGCTCCCACGTTCCTGCGGTCTCCGTGCCTGCATCTCCGTGTCTGCATCTCCGTGCCTGCATCTCCGTGCCTCCAAGCATCCCCGTGCCTCCAAGCATCCCCTTGCCTCCAAGCACTTCCGTGCCTCCAAGCATCTCCGTGCCTCCAAGCATCTCTGTGCCTCCAAGCACCTCCGTGCCTCCAAGCACCTCCGTGCCTCCAAGCACTTCCGTGCCTCCAAGCACCTCCGTGCTTCCAAGCACCCACGCGCCCCCACGTACCTCAGTGCCTCCAGCACCTCTGGGCCTCAGCACTCAGCATCGCTGTTCCTCCGGCACCTCCGTGCCTCCAGCACCTCAGTGCCTCCAGTACCTCTGTGCCTCAGCATTCAGCAACTTTACAAGTCTTGTCTTTCAGGAGACCTTCAAGTATTCCTCCGTGCCTCCTGCCTGCCGTCTTAATCCTGCATGAGGAAGACCTACATCCGGCCATCTCTACTGCGACCCAGTAGCGGTTCCTCTTCCCGGTCACCGGAAGAAGCCCCGAGTTCACAACACTCCCAAACCAGGTCAGTGATAAAGAAATGCTCACAGAGGACCCATGGCCTCTGCCTCTCAGACAGGATCTGTTGCAACAGGGGCCCTGTCTGTTCCAAGACTTACCGCGGCTGCGATTGACGGCATGGCGGTTGAACGCCGGATCAAAGCGGAGAAAGGCATTCCAGATGAGGTTATTCCTACGCTAATAAAGGCTAAACATTATCACCGTATATGGCGAAAATATGTTGCTTGGTGTGAGGCCTTGCTTGTGGGGGGTTTCCTCCAACAATACAAAACTATGCTGTTCGGTTAATTGGCTCCTGACAAATATGAACCCTAATGTGTAAGTGTGTGTGCATGTGGTAGTGAATATATATTGTAAGCGCCACTGGGTCAGGGACTGATGTGATTGGTCAAATATTCTCTGTAAAGCACTGCAGAATAGCAAAGCACTAAGTAAATGATAATAATAATAATAATAATAATCTTTGCCTGTATGCCAAGCTGTCCGCACTGCTCGTATACATTTGCTTGTGAGAGTAGCTGTCATCACTGTGAGCACACATTTGCACCAACCCTACAGATAGTGCAGTGCAAGTGATCCATCTGAAATAACAGATAACCTGCTGTAAACTATTTCCCAGATGAAGCTCTGTGGGGTATATTTACTAACATTCGTAATTCTCCCGATTTGGTGGGAGAATAATCACGAATGACATCGAAAGTGTAAAACTGCAACTTTTTGAATTTGTTACGACGGATTTACTAAGCTGTCGTATTCGGGTTTTTCTTTTGTTCCGATGTCGATGTCATTCGTGTTTTTTTTTCTTTTTTTCACGGCAGTGATTAGCAAAACACTGCCGACTTTTTAAAAATGAATCTCGGCCAGATCTGTGTGATCCGTGCTGGGGTTTTTTTTTTTTTTTTTTAAATTAAACAGTGTAAAATAAAATAAAAAATTGCGTGGGGTCCCCCCTCCTAAGCATAACCAGCCTCGGGCTCTTTGAGCCGATCCTGGTTGCAGAAATATGGGGAAAAAAATGACAGGGGTTCCCCCATATTTAAGCAACCAGCATCGGGCTCTGCGCCTGGTCCTGGTTCCAAAAATACGGGGGGGAAAAAGAGTAGGGGTCCCCCGTATTTTTAAAACCAGCACCGGGCTCCACTAGCTGGACAGATAATGCCACAGCCGGGGGTCACTTTTATATAGTGCCCTGCGGCCGTGGCATCAAAAATCAAACTAGTCACCCCTGGCCGGGGTACCCTGGGGGAGTGGGGACCCCTTCAATCAAGGGGTCCCCCCCCCAGCCACCCAAGGGCCAGGGGTGAAGCCCGTGGCTGTCCCCCCCCATCCAATGGGCTGCGGATGGGGGGGGCTGATAGCCTTTTGTGATAATGAAAAGATATTGTTTTTAGTAGCAGTACTACAAGGCCCAGCAAGCCTCCCCCGCATGCTGGTACTTGGAGAACCACAATGGTGGGAACTTTCTGCTCAGCGGTGACGTCACTTTAGGTCAACCGCAGGGCAGAAAGTTCCCACCATTGGTTACAATGGAGCGCATAGGCGCTACATTGTAACACTGCCGTGTGCCGCCTGTCACTCAGTACAGGAGCACACAGCCGATCAGGAGAGTGCTACAACGTGGCGCTCCCTGATTGGCTGAAGAAACCCACTTAGACAGAAGTCAGAGTGGGTTTCTGGCATTCGGGGAAAGGAGTCCCATGTGAAAACATGGGGCCCCTTTCAGTTCGTGGCTCGGGTATCCGTTTTGTTATTTTATTCAAGTACCTGGATTACAAATGGTTGCCCCGAGGACCCTGGGACCCTGGATCTGGTGAGTAGAATTTATTCAACAGGTACCCCTTGGATTCTACTGGAGAAGAGGACTGACCTGCGTGTGAACATAAGGTAAGTATGTATGTATGTTTGTGTGCATGTATGTAATAAATCTTTACTTTCACGGTGTGTGTGTCTTGTCTTTTTTTGGGTATTTTTTTAGTAATAGTACTACAGGTACCATCGGGCCCGTTTTTCCGCCGCATGCTGGTACTTGTGCTTGCTGGGCCTTGTAGTACTGCTACTAAAAACAATATCTTTTCATTATCACAAAAGGCTATCAGCCCCCCCATCCGCAGCCCATTGGATGGGGGGGGGGACAGCCTCGGGCTTCACCCCTGGCCCTTGGGTGGCTGGGGGGGGGACCCCTTGATTGAAGGGGTCCCCACTCCCCCAGGGTACCCCGGCCAGGGGTGACTAGTTGGATTTTTGATGCCACGGCCGCAGGGCACTATATAAAAGTGACCCCCGGCTGTGGCATTATCTGTCCAGCTAGTGGAGCCCGGTGCTGGTTTTAAAAATACGGGGGACCCCTACTCTTTTTGTCCCCCGTATTTTTGGAACCAGGACCAGGCGCAGAGCCCGATGCTGGTTGCTTAAATATGGGGGAACCCCTGTCATTTTCCCCCCCATATTTCTGCAACCAGGATCGGCTCAAAGAGCCCGAGGCTGGTTATGCTTAGGAGGGGGGACCCCACGCAATTTTTTTAAAGAAAATAACCACTTTCCCACCCCTTCCCACTGATATACATGCACGGATCTCATGGATCCCTGCATGCCTATACAATCACGGATTAAAAAAGCAGGTCTGTTTTTTTTTAGCACTTTTTTACGAGTTGTAATTTTTCACGGCAGTGTTTTTTTTTTTTTTTGCTTTGCACTTCTTAGTAAATTACCGAGATTCATAGTTAAACAGCCGCGTTTTGACCGATGGTGTATTCATTCGTAATTTTTTTGTTGGACTTCCAAAAAATTACGAATGCCCTCATCACTGCCGTGATTATTGCTTAGTAAATTACCGAGATGACACTTTGATGAAAAAACGGCATCTCGGTCAAAATCGGGACCTAAGTAAATATACCCCTGTGACTGAAATGCAGTTGTAGTATTATGTAAGCGTTAAGTATTGACAAATAAATATGCTGTTAGTAACGATCTCTGGTAATAGGTAGGGCTGCTCTTGAATGCTAATATTTGTACTACACAAAGAGAAAGGTGCAGCACTGAAATGTAAACTTCATGTGCATGGTAATTTACCTCCATGCTTTTTATAAATAAAGCATATTGTTTAGTAGTTAATCTGTTACAATTATGGCTTGAACCTACCAGATAGACTATCTCTTTCACCTGCCTATAGTAATGGCTCCAGTCAGTGTGCACCACTATCTTGGAATTATGTCATCCAGAAATCCAGTCAATGGGTGGAATTCAATTGTATGAAAAGTCGGTTGGGTGTCTGTTTTTTCCTGTCTGTCACACGCCATAGGCGGCGTTCACCGCGCTTACCCCTGCGTGCCTGCTGGTCTGTGTTGCGGCCTCCGCCTTCAATGGTCCATGGGATCCGGCGTCTGGCTGGCGCAGCTCCTGGCGGTTCCCCGGAGCAGGGGCGCCGCCATGACACCCGGCATCACGTGGGCGGGGAGCAGGTGACGTCATCAGACTGTTCTGCCAATCCAGCGGAGGCGGGAGATTCAAAGGCAGACGCCGGGCAGAGCCTCGGCGCCTGAGTATCGTCTTTTCCCCTGATGTGGATGCCAGTGCTCTTGTTCCCGGCGAATCTCTCTGCAGTCGTGCCCCGGTGTCTCCGGCACTTCCAGGTGCCAGTTGCTGCACAGTTCCAGCGTATACAGCGGCTGGTGTGTTCCTCTGCAATCCAGTCACCAGTGCTTCTTGGAGTCAGCATGGGCTGCGGGCTAAACGCCGCTCTCAAGTTCTACAAGTCATCAGTGTCTTTAAACACCGCTCTCAAATTGTACAATTCATCAGTGTCTTTAACCACCGCTCCCAAGTTTTGCAAGTTACCAGTGTCTTTAACTACCGCTCCCAAGTTTTGCAAGTTACCAGTGTCTTTAACCACCGCTCTCAAGTTCTACAAATCATCAGTGTCTTTAATCACCGTTCTCAAGTTATACAAATCATCAGTGTCTTTAACCACCGTTCTCAAGTTCTACAAACCATCAGTGTCTTTAATCACCGCTCTCAAGTCATACAAATCATCAGTGTCTTTAACCACCGCTCTCAAGTTCCACAAATCATCAGTGTCTTTAATCACCGTTCTCAAGTCATACAAATCATTAGTGTCTTTAAACCACCGCTCACAAGTTCTATAAATCATCAGTATCTTAAGTCACCGCTCTCAAGTCATACAAATCATCAGTGTCCTTAACCACCGCTCTCAAGTGTTTCAAATCATCAGAGTCTTTAACCACCGTTCACCAGTTCTTCAAATCATCAGTATCTTTAAAAACACCACTCACAAGTTCTTCAGTCACTATTATCTTCTACCAACTCTCACAAGTACTTCTTTTCCTGGAATCTTTACCTTTGCTTACAAGTCCTCCTATAGGCCTGGACATTCCCCCCATACGTTCCTTCCCTGCTATGTGACATTGTGTTGCTCCCTTCCTGCAATAAAGTTCTTTAATATTTTCACCAAGCTTTTACTGTCAGAGTCCTGTATGAGGAAGACTTATATCAAGCCATCCCTGTTCCGACCCAACTGTGGTTCCTCTCCCCTACCATCGGGAGAACCCCCGAGTTCACAACACCCCCAACCTAGGTCAGTGACACTGTCTATTAGATAGGAAAAAACAGACTCCCAACTGACTTTTCAAACAATTGAATACCACCCAATCTGTGATCAGATGGTACAATCATCAGTTTTAAAATGCCATATTTAAGTCAGGAATTTCTGGAAAAAAATTGCCAGTACAAAGGGATAGGTATGGGATGCCGGCGCACGGGATGCTGAATGTCAGTATACCGTCATCAGCATCCCGTGCGACAATACCGGCAGTGGAGCGAGCACAACGAAGCCCCTTGCAGGCTCCGTGGCGAGCTATCACAGGTTCTATTCTCCCTCTATGGGTGCCGTGGACACCTACAGAGGGGGAATCACCTACCTCACCGGTCTTCCAGCGGCGGTATCGTATCCCTGTCAGGATCCTGGCGTCGATATTGAGACAGCCGGGATCCCGACGGGCAGCATTTTAACTGCATACCCTTCTAGAAATATACATTGGTTCCTGTTCTGCAAGTTGCTGTGCTTTAATGTTCTTACAGTGGATATCCTGAAAACCTAATCCAGTGTTCTTACATTGGACATCCAGAAAACCTGCCCTAATGTTCCCAGATTGGCATACCCGCTCCTGCCCTTGTCTTCCAGCATACCAGCAATCTTGTAATTATGCACCTGCCCTTGTGTTCCTGTCTACAGGCAAACCCATAAACCTGCACCTAACCTTGGGAACAAATTATTTTGATTTAAATTAATTCTGATAAGAAGTCAATTTTAACTTAGTGCTTTTTCAGTTAGCACTTAGTTTTCAAGACTAAATTAACAGCGCTAAGCAGGGCATTACCGTATACTATATTTCTTCTTCAGGGTCCATAGTCTCCACAGGGTTACCATGGGTTGTAGGTGGTTGGAGAGGACCAGACACCAAACAGTTAAAGCTTTCAGCTCCAAGGATGCCTTGGTTCCTCAGCCCCTGTACCCGGGTCAAAGGCTAGCCAGTTTTCATTTGGGTGCCGGCAGGAACCGGATGAAACATTAAAAAGGAAGGCTGATTTTAAGTAGCCCCCAGCTTTTATTTTATGATTTCATTTGTTTTTACTATTTTTTACTCAGAGCAAGCAGTGCTAGGCGTCCTATAGGACACTCGCGCTGCTGCTGCTGCTCCTTCAACCTTCCGCCGACGCCACAACACTGGTAAGCAGTCCAGTGATTACGACCTCTGCTAGTACACGCTCCTCTGAAAACCAGGCTGCAGCCCAACACCAGGGGAATGAGTAAGGCGATTCCCCGCTTGCTTATTCTCAGCCTCAAATCACTCAAGTTTATCCAAGTGCCTAGGTTTCGCATGGAAACTCTCTGCTCTATTGTCCTGTCATTGGAGCCTGAGGATTTTATGGCATATCTAGACATTCAGGATGCATACCTGCATGTACCTATCACTTCCAATGATCAACAATTCCTCAGATTTGCTGTCCTTCAGCAACATTATCAATTTTGGGCGCTACCCTTTGGTCTTTTATACAGCCCCTCGGGTCTCTACCAAACTAATGGCAGTGATGGCGGCCCAGCTCAGGCGTCAGGGAGTCAGAATTCTTCCATACCTCTCAGGATGCTGCCTTTGGACGCTGGGTTCTCCTTTCTGCCCTAGAGGAAACTGCTTTCAGACATCCCCATGGTAACCCAGTGGAGACTATGGTCCCTGAAGAAGAAAATAAGAGTTATGGTAGACATACCCTTGTTAAGTCTTTTTCTTCTAGGTCCATAGGTTTCACAGGGCTCCCACCCTGACACATCTGGCTTCTATGGGTTCCTCCCTCATGGTCACTAGTTCCCTTTTCTGCTGTGAGAGTATTTCTTGGGTGTACCAGTCTTCCTTCTCCTCTCTCCTGCTCCTGCCTTGGGCTTATTCACAAAAACTGACTGGCCTTTGGCCAGGGGAAAGGGTATAGGGGTGGGTGGGACCAAGGCATCCTGGGAGCTTAGTGCCTGGTTCTCTCCCACCACCTACATCCCATGGTAACCCTGTGAATCTTTTGGCCCGCAAAGAAAAACAGTTAACAAGGGTAAGTCTACCATAACTTTTGTTTTTACCAATTTGTTATACATCAGCCAGCAACCTTTGACCATAAGCAAACACAGACTCAGAATACCTCCACAACAAATATCCCATGGCTATTATATTTTAAGCATACATAATGCAATAAGAGACAAGATCATTAGCCATGCCTCCTATAACAAAAAAATAAAATAAAAATAAAGTTCAACTAGTTCCACACTTTAACAACATAGGTAATAAGTTATATAAAGACCAGCTGGTAAAGCATGCTGGGAGTTTCATAACAGCTGGAGAGCAAAGGTTGGCCAGGCCTGATCTACATCATGATATGGGTTCATCGAGTTGCATATTTTTAACCTGCAACAGTGATAAGCCACAGACAGCCCACCAAACCTTCATTCATGGTCAACAGCACTTTTCTTAATGCACCATGAGTCCTTTTCTCTGCTTTATGGGCCACTGAACTGCACTTGCCACCCAGGCTGTTATTTAATAAGGGCTGAATTAGCAGGTGAAGCTGGGTGGGTTATAAGGAGGAAAACTATACTGAACTTTATTGTGACTCCTGCTTCATTAAAGTTTGTTAAGGAATTACTATTCAGGCCCCATTGTACTCAAGGTTATCTGTTTTACTACAAATTACAGATTTCTTCTATAATGGGGCACATTAAAACAGCAAGCACACCAAGGTAACAAGTGGAAACCTTACTGCAGATTTTAGTCAGGTCTGTTCCAGCTTTCAGAAACTAGTGGAAATTCTGGTTAGAAGCTATATTGAATTTGCTTGTTGCACTATGCATTAAAATGCCTGCCGACATGTTACTACATATTGATGTCTCTTTATTTGAATACATATAATTTTAACATATTACTGAGGTTAATGATGATGAGGCTTTGGACAATACAAGAATAGGGATTCATCTCTTCTTGGATAACCCACACTTTCAAAATGGTGAGGCTGTCCACCCCTTTACTTTGTGGAGGCAGGTAAGACTTTGTAGATTGGTCAACTTTCATACAAATAAATGAAAAACCTATGACCCATAGATGGGCAATTAAGACCTTCCCAGAAGTAGCAGTAGTTAAGTGCCATCAGGTCAATGCTGATTTATGACGACCCTTTGGATAGTTGCCATGATCAAATCTCGATCTTCAGTCAAGTGGCTCATTGTTGATAGTGCCATAATTGTTGTGATTGTATCAAGCCATCTCGCTGCTAGTCTTCCCCTTTTTTGTTGGCCTTCAACTATTCCAAGCGTAATGTCTTGAAAAAGTTGAAGGATTTTTTTTTTTTTAAGGATCTCTTTCTTCTCATGATGTGTCCGTATTAGGAAAGGCACAGTTTGTCAGGTGTGCTTCTACAGAGAGGCACAGTTTGTCAGGTGTGCTTCTACAGAGAGGCACAGTTTGTCAGGTGTGCTTCTACAGAGAGCTTAGGTATTGTCTTGTCTAATACCGATTGATTCCCAGAGGTGGCCCAATTTAATTTAGCAATTCTGCAAGCCCAATATACCAGCACAGAGCCCTGAACCTTTGCTCATACTGACTGGTTTAATCCACTTGATACCCTGCTCCTTACTCATCTTTTCTGAGGGGGAGGACGCGTAAAGAGCAGGGTATAGAGTGGATACTTTTCTGCATTCTTCTGAATTATGACAATCTCTGAACTATCCTGGGATGATGGAGAGACTGCTTTTAACATCTGTTTGTGGACTCCCTACTCCAAGCCTTTGTAAACTCATCAAGAATGCTCCCTACAATGACTTATATAGAGATGTTATTAAAAATGTTTCTTTAAGATGGATTTATCTACTCCTTCAGTTTAAGGTGTAGCTCTCTTAGGGTGGATTTGTTGCATTGTTTGTGGGGTTGCCCATCTATCAAGTTTCTTGATTGGCATCTGGAGATTCAGTTGAATTTTGAATCAAGTCAAAATGGAAAGCTGCATCCAACGTCTGTTTTATATCCTTTCTGAACCAGTTTATTTTATGAACCAGTCAAATAATGCATTTGGCAATGCTCCCGCGCCACTTTCTAATATGAGACACATGTATATGTGGGTGACTCTCTAATTGTTCTCCAGAATTGATAAATGTTCCTAGAGTTCTTCTGGCCCAGTTGTGCCTCCTGGAACTCAATCTGTTGCTTCTGGTAATTTTATGCCTTTTCTTTTCTTTCAAATATTAATGGATAATTTAGTTTATTGTGATTTTGTTCCCTCCTTGTAATACGTTCATTGGTGGTCATTCCGAGTTGATCGCACGTAGCAACTTTTTGCTGCTCGTGCGATCAACTTGACGCCGCCTATGGGGGAGTGTATTTTAGCATAGCAGGGCTGCAATCGCTTATGCAGTCCTGCTATGCTAAAAAAAGTTTCCTGCAAAACAAGACCAGGGTCAGACCTACTTACCCTGTGCAACGGAATCCAGCGACGAAGTCCCGGGATTGATGTCAGACATCCACCTTCCAAACGCCTGGACACGCCTGCGTTCGGATCTCCACGCCCGGAAAACGGTCAGTAGATGCTCCGGAACGCCTCTCCACTGTCAATCTTCTTGCAATCGCACTAGCGATCGCTTTCTACTTTGTTCTAGCCTCTGCCCGGCGACAGCCGTCGCCGGTCAATGACGCATGTGCATATTGCGCCCGCCACGCATGCGCATGTTCCGACCCGTTCGCACCGCAGCAAAGAACTGCGTGCGAACGGGTCGGAATGACCCCCATTGTTCTGTTTGTATTCTTAGACCCGACTTTTTGTACTTTATCACCTTCTATTGATGTACTCTAACTGATGTTTTTATAGGTGTATTTACTTATTGTTGACATGCTTTAATAAAATGAAAGAAAAAAGATTAACAGTTATAAACCACCTGAAGAACCATAGAAAACTTTATTTTTATCGTAGTCTTGGAGACTTTTAATAGGATATAATTACCCTGTATGCTGCAAACTCTACAAAATGTTGGTTTCAACAGTAAATCCTTTCACATTATTCACATTTTATACCAACATCATAGGCGCTAGAACAGGGGGGCAAGGGGGCGGCCGCCTAATAAAAAAAATATTACAGAGGTGCCAGTCAAAGTACTGGGTCACGGGGCACCACCATCTACTGTTAATTCAGGCAGTGTCAGGAAGGAGATAATATCCTTTTCATCTGCTTTGCCTCCTCCTTCCTCCCCACAGCCTTTCTTCACCTGCCTCCTGGACCCTACTCCCCCCTACACCCAGCTCCAACCCCTACAGTGTGTGGCTAGTTACTAAGGGCTGGCCCCTCCTCAGTGGCCACCCCTATTCTCCCTTCCCTCATGGCACCACCTAACCTCTCCCTGTTTTCAACCAGGTTCAACTGAAAATGTACCCTGTAATGCTTCTACCTTCCATGCACAGCCTGAGTCAGAGTCTGAGTTGTTAGTGGATCCTGTCTCTATGTCTTCAACAGGGGCACGCACGGGCCCAAGAAATCTGGCTCCGGCTCCCACAAGGCGCTGTTCCCAGAGGAGCACTACGCTGCACGGGATCCGGACTGAAAGTCGACAGTAACTAGGTCGACAATGTCTAGGTCGACCACTATTGGTCAACAGTAACTAGGTCGACAGGGTCTTTGGGTCGACATGTTCTAGGTCGACAGGTGAAAAGGTCGACATGAGTTTTTCACAATTTTTTTCTTTTTTTGAACCTTTTCATACTTAACGATCCACGTGGACTACGATTGGAACGGTAATCTGTGCCGAGCGAAGCGATAGCACCATGCCCGAAGCATGGCGAGCGAAGCGAGCCATGCGAGGGGACGCGGTGCACTAATTGGGGTTCCCGGTCACTCTACAAAGAAAACGACACCAAAATAACATTAAAAACTCATGTCGACCTAGAACATGTCGACCTAAAGACCCTGTCGACCTAGACACCCTGTCGACCTAGTTACTGTCGACCAATAGTGGTCGACCTAGACATTGTCGACCTAGTTACTGTCGACTTTCAATACCACACCCACGCTGCACTGTGCCGGACGTCGTGCACAGTATGATGTCACGCCACCCCAGTGGGGTGCAGTTTATATATTATCCTGATATCCAGTAAAATGCCGGTGTGTGGAATCCAGACCACAGCCTGTTTTCTCCTTCGTCCTAGAGGATGCTGGGGACTCCAAAAGGACCATGGGGTATAGACGGGATCCGCAGGAGACATGGGCACTTTAAGACTTTAGATGGGCGTGAACTGGCTCCTCCCTCTATGCCCCTCCTCCAGACCTCAATTAGATTCTGCGCCCAGAGAGACTGGACACTCACTAGGGGAGCTCTACAGAGTTTCTCTAAAAAATACTTTTTGTTAGGTATATTATTTTCAGGGAGCACTGCTGGCAACAGGCTCCCTGCTTCGTGGGACTGAGGGGAGAGAAGCAGACCTACTTCTGTGAGTTAAAGGCTCTGCTTCTTAGGCTACTGGAAACCAGAGGGTCTGATCACTTGGTATAGCCTAGCTGCTAGTTCCCGGAGCTGTGCCGCCGTCCGCCTCACAAAGCCAGAAGAGAGAAGCCGGGTGAGTAACCAAAGCAAAGAAGACTTCAATGAAGGCGGCAGAAGACTTCAGTCTCCGCGGTACCGCGCAGCGGTCGCGCTGTGTGCCATTGCTCCCACACACCAACGGCACTGCTCGGGTGCAGGGCGCAGGGGGGGGCGCCCTGGGCAGCAATAAGACCTCAATCTACCTGGCAAAAGTACATACAGTGCAGGGGCACTGTATACTACCCCCGCCAGTTTAAAAAAATAGCGGGACATAAGCGCACCATTACCGGGGCGGGGCTTGGTCCTCCCATCTCAAATCAGCGCCATTTTATCTCCACAGTGAAGCTGCATGAGACGCTGGACCTGAACTCCTCCACTTCTGTGACAAGTAACAGGGTGCTAAACGGAGGGGGGGGCACAGCAAAATTGGTGTTGATTTTTATCATTAAAAGCGCTAGTTAGGTCGGGGGCATTATATATGTGCTTTCAGACTGGGATAGGCGCTGGGTGTGAGCTGGCAAACTCCCTCTGTGTTTCTCTAATAGGCCTTATTATAGCCCGGTGTGATAGTGGTGTCAGTACGAGTGTATCGACATGTCTGAGGCTGAAAGCTCTTCCCAGGAGGAGGTTGGAGTAGAGACAGAACAGTGTGAGGGAGTGACCATGTCGGAACCGCCGACTGCTGATTGGGTAAATATGTTGAGTGCCTTGAATGCAAATGTGGCTTCATTAAATAAGAGATTGGATAAATCTGAGGCTCAAAACCAAACATGGAGACAATCAATGGAAGATGCTTTATCCAAAATGCAGGCTCCCTCTGGGTCGCAGAAACGGCCATTTACCCAAATAGCAGACACTGATACCGACACAGATTCGGATTCCAGTGTCGACTATGGTGATGCCAGGTTGAATCCTAAACTTGCTAAGAGCATTCAGTACATGATTGTGGCACTAAAAGAAGTGTTGCACATCTCGGAAGACCCTACTATTCCTGAGACAAGGGTCTGTATGTTTAAGGGACAGAAAGCTCCGGTAACGTTTCCTCCCTCTCATGAACTGAACACTCTTTTTGAAAAGGCTTGGGAAGTTCCTGACAAAAAGTTGCTGATTCCCAAGAGAATTATTATGGCATACCCTTTTCCCGCTGACGATAGGAAAAGGTGGGAGTCGACCCCCAATGTGGACAAGGCTCTAGCACGGCTGTCCAAAAAGGTGGTGCTTCCGTCCCCTGACACGGCGGCCCTAAAAGATCCTGCGGATCGTAAGCAGGAAACTACTTTGAAATCTATTTATGTCACTACGGGTACACTGCTCAGACCTGCAGTGGCATCAGCATGGGTGAGTAGTGCAATTGAGAAGTGGGCAGATAACTTATCATCTGATTTGGACACCCTGGACAGGGATAGCGTTCTTTTGACCCTGGGTCATATCAGGGACGCTGCAGTCTATCTAAGGGAGGCTGCGAGAGATATTGGCCAATGCCATGGCAATCTCAGCTAGGAGAGCATTGTGGACTCATTAATGGAATGGTGATGCTGACTCTAAGAGGGCTATGGAGGCGCTGCCATATAAAGGTGGTGTTTTGTTTGGTGAGGGCCTCGCGGACCTGGTATCTACAGCTACCGCGGGTAAGTCGTCTTTTCTACCTTTTGTCCCTCCTCAGCAAAAGAAAACGCCTCAGTATCAGATGCAGTCCTTTCGGTCTAGTAAATTCAAAAAAGGACGAGGGTCCTCCTTCCTTGCTGCTAGAGGTAAGGGAAGGGGAAAAAGATCACCGGTTGTGGCAAGCTCCCAGGAGCAGAAGTCCTCCCCGGCTTCTGCCAAGTCCACCGCATGACGCTGGGGCTCCGCTGCAGGAGTCCACACCGGTGGGGGAGCGTCTTCAACTCTTCAGTCGGGTCTGGGCTCACTCAGGCCTGGATCCTTGGGTGCTGGAAATTGTGGCCCAAGGATACAAACTGGAGTTTCAAGACGTATCCCCTCCCCCCCCCCCCCCCAACACCGATTTTTCAAATCGACCTTGCCAGTTTCTCTTCCGGAAAAGGGAAATGGTGTGCGCTGCAATACAAAAGCTGTGTCAACAGCAAGTCATTGTCAAGGTACCCCCTTTACATTGGGGAGAAGGGTTTTATTCAAGCCTGTTCGTGGTCCCGAAGCCGGATGGCTCGGTCAGACCGATTCTGAATTTAAAATCCCTCAATCTATATTTGAAAAGATTCAAATTCAAGATGGAATCTCTCCGAGCAGTGATTTCCAGTCTGGAAGGAGGGGATTTTATGGTGTCAGTCGACATAAAGGATGCTTACCTACATGTCCCCACATACATCCACATCAGGCTTACCTGAGGTTTGCGGTTCAGGATTGTCATTACCAATTTCAGACATTGCCGCTTGGTCTTTCCACGGCCCCGAGGGTTTTCACTAAAGTAATGGCGGAAATGATGGTGCTCCTGCGCAAGCAGGGTGTCACAATTATCCCGTACTTGGACGATCTCCTGATAAAGGCGAGATCAAAGGAGCAGTTACTAAAAAAACTTTGCACTTTCTCTGACAGTTCTGCAGCAACATGGTTGGCTCCTGAATTTGCCAAAATCGCAGTTGATTCCGACAACACGGCTGTCGTTCTTGGGCATGATTCTGGACACGGAACTACAGAGAATTTTGCTACCTATGGAAAAAGCTCTGGAAATACAGAACATGGTCAAGGGGATTCTGAAACTGGCAAGGGTGTCGATTCATCAATGTACTCGGGTGCTGGGGAAGATGGTGGCGGCCTACGAGGCCATCCCGTTTGGCAGGTTCCATGCCAGGGTTTTTCAGTGGGACCTGCTGGACAAGTGGTCCGGGTCTCACCTACACATGCACCGGAAGATAAGCCTGTCTCCCAAGGCCAGGATTTCTCTCCTGTGGTGGCTCCAAAGTTCTCACCTTCTAGAGGGATGCAGGTTCGGGATCCAAGATTGGGTCCTAGTAAACACGGATGCAAGTCTCTGAGGCTGGGGAGCACTCACACAGGGACAAAATTTCCAGGGGAAATGGTCAAGCCAGGAGGCTTGTCTGCACATAAACATTCTGGAAATAAGGGCCATCTACAACGGCCTTCGGCAAGCAGAACATCTTCTTCGCGGCCTGCCCGTCCTGATCCAGTCGGACAACATAACAGCAGTGGCGCACGTAAACCGCCAGGGCGGAACAAGGAGCAGAGCGGCGGTGGCGGAGGCCACAAAAGTTCTTCTCTGGGCGGAAAAACAGGCAAGCGCTCTGTTGGCAGTCTTCATTCCAGGCGTGGACAACTGGGAAGCAGACTTCCTCAGCAGACACGATCTCCATCCAGGAGAGTGGGGTCTTCATCAAGCGGTCTTTGCAGAAGTGACAAGTCGTTGGGGAATTCCTCAAATAGACATGATGGCATCTTGCCTCAACAAGAAACTTCAAACATATTGTTCCAGGTCAAGGGACCCTCAAGCAGTAGCAGTGGACGCCCTTGTAACACCGTGGATGTATCAGTCGGTCTATGTGTTCCCTCCACTTCCACTCATCCCAAAGGCGATACGGATCATAAGAAGAACAAGGGTTCAGGTAATACTCGTTGTTCCAGATTGGCCACGGAGGGCCTGGTATCCGGATCTTCAGGAATTACTCATAAGATCCCTGGCCTCTTCCTCTAAGAGAGGATCTGTTACAGCAAGGGCCGTGCGTGTTCCAAGACTTACCGCGGTTGCGTTTGATGGCGTGGCGGTTGAACGCAAAATCCTAGCTCGAAAGGGTATTCCCGGTGAGGTCATCCCCACTCTACTGAAAGCTAGGGAGGAGGTAACGGCGAAGCATTACCACCGTATTTGGAGAAAATATGTGTCTTGGGGGTAAAGTTACTAAGATGGGAGTTCTGTTTAAGATGGGATGTTGCCCATAGCAACCAATCAGATTCCAGGTATTATCTTCTAGAAGGTGCTAGATAAATGAGAAGTAGGATCTGATTGGTTGCTATGGGCAACATCCCATCTTAAATAGAACTCCCATCTTAGTAAATTTACCCCTTGGTGTGAATCCAAGAAGGCTCCTACGGAAGAATTTCAGCTGGGTCGGTTTCTCCATTTCTTACAAGCAGGTGTGGATGCGGGCCTGAAGTTAGGCTCCATTAAACTGCAGATTTCGGCCTTATCAATTTTCTTTCAAAGGGAATTGGACTCGCTTCTAGAGGTACAGACTTTTGTGAAAGGCGTGCTGCACATCCAACCTCCATTTGTGCCCCCAGTGGCACCATGGGACCTTAACGTGGTGTTACAGTTCCTTATGTCAAATTGGTTTGAACCTTTACAAACGGTTGAGTTGAAATTTCTCACTTGGAAAGTGGTCATGCTATTGGCCTTGGCGTCCGCTAGGCGGGTGTCGGAATTGGCGGCTTTGTCTCACAAAAGCCCCTATTTGATTTTCCATGAGGATAGAGCGGAGTTGAGAACTCGTCAACAATTTTTACCAAAGGTGGTTTCGTCGTTTCACATGAACCAACCTATTGTGGTACCTGTGGCTACTGAAGCCTTGGCTGATTCAAAGTATCTCGATGTGGTCAGAGCTTTGAAAATTTATGTTGCCATGACGGCTCGTATTAGGAAAACAGAGGCTCTGTTTGTCCTGTACGCTTCCAACAAGATTGGGGCTCCTGCTTCTAAGCAGACTATTGCACGCCGGATCTGTAGTATGAGTCGACATGCTCATTCTACGGCTGGATTGCCGTTACCGAAATCGGTGAAGGCCCATTCTACCAGGAAGGTGGGCTCATCTTGTGCGGCTGCCCGGGAATTCTCGGCACTGCAACTTTGCCGAGCAGCTATTTGGTCTGGTTCAAACACTTTTGCAAAATTCTGCAAGTTTGATACCCTGCCTGATGAGGACCTCATGTTTGCTCAATTGGTGCTGCAGAGTCATCCGCACTCTCCCGCCCGGTCTGGAGCTTTGGTATAGACCCCATGGTCCTTTTGGAGTCCCCAGCATCCTCTGGGACGAAGGAGAAAATAGGATTTTAATACCTACCGGTAAATCCTTTTCTCTTAGTCCGTAGAGGATGCTGGGCGCCCGTCCCAGTGCGGACTCTATCTGCAGTACTTGTTCATAGTTATTGCTTTTGTTACACAAAGGTTGTGTTTTGTTTTCAATCAGCCTGTTGCTGATTTTCTTGGTTCATGCTGTTAACTGGTTTAGTTAAATGCCATGTTGTACGGTGTGTTGTGGTGTGAGCTGGTATGTATCTCACCCTTGGTTGTCAAAAATCCTTTTCCTCGAAATGTCCGTCTCCCTGAGCACAGTTCCTATAACTGAGGTCTGGAGGAGGGGCATAGAGGGAGGAGCCAGTTCACGCCCATCTAAAGTCTTAAAGTGCCCATGTCTCCTGCGGATCCCGTCTATACCCCATGGTCCTTTTGGAGTCCCCAGCATCCTCTACGGCAGAGCCGGCCATAGGCAATCTAGGCAATTGCCTAGGGCATTTGATATGCCTAGGGGCATCAGCAGCTTCTGCTGATTAAAATGATATGCAGCATGCCTATATTCTGTGTGTTGCATTTCATTTGCAGATACAGCCACAGTCTCACACAGTATATAGGCATGCTACATATCATTTTAATCAGCAGAAGCTGCTTGTGCATCCTAGCCACATAGCAATGCAAATAAGCTGAATTTTCATAAAAAAGAGGTGCCCGACGTTAGCATTGAAGCAAGATTTATGAGGACACATCTGTATCCAAGCAGAGGCAGAGGTCACAGTGTTAGTGGCAGCGATAGTGCTGTGTGCATGTGAGTGGGTTGGTTGTGCAGTAGTGTTCGGAATATGTGTAAGGAGCATTATGTGTGTCATGTAAAAATGCATTAATAATGTGCAACATATGTGTAAGGGGCACTATGTGTGTCATTATATGTATAAGGGCATTAATAATGTGCGGCATATGTGTAACGGTACTACTGTATGTGTGTCATTATGTGCAGCAAATGTGTAGGGGGCACTATGTGTGTCATTACATGTATAAGGGCATTAATAATATGCGGCATATGTGTAAGGGATATTATGTGTAAAAGGGCATTAATAAAGGATGTCATAATGTGTAAGGCGCATTATGTTTATAAGGACATTAATAATGTGTCTCATATGTGTAAGTGGCATTATGTGTATAAGGTGCTCTAAAATGTGGCGTTGCGTATAGAAAGGGCACTACTGTGTCGTCTAATGTGAATAAAGAGAAATAGGGTGTGGTATAATGTGAATAAGGAGCAATTCAGTGTGATGTACTACTGTGGGATGTAATATGAATTATGGACACTATCGCATGATCAAATGTGAATAAAGTTGCAGTACTGTGTGGTGTAATTGGAACTGGGGTTACTATTGTGTGGCCATGCCCCTAGCCAGCAAAAACACACCCCTTTTTGGGCTGAGCACGAAATGTGCGAACTGTTCCTATTTAAAATATAAGGGGTACAAACACCAAAATGAGGACTGCTATGGGTGAGGGATGATGGGATGATGGGAAAGAGGTGCAAGGTCAGAGGCGGAACCAGCGGTTTTGCTAGGGGGCACCAGCCAAAATCTTGCCTAGGGCATCATATTGGTTAGGGCCGGCTCTGCTCTACGGACTAAGAGAAAAGGATTTACCGGTAGGTATTAAAATCCTATTATTCACACTCGGGTGGTGGAACCATGCCACCACCCGAGTGGAAATAGATCCTTTGGCTGCACTCACTCCCGGCATTCCACCTGGCGGGATGCTGATGTCAGGATCCTGACAGCCGGGATTACATATGTATTCCATCCCTGCCCCAGCCAGAAAGTAAGGTAGTCTGCCAGGCTGGGATGCTGCACAGCAATAGTGCCTAGGGCCATTAGCATTAGTATGGGAGGATGATGTTCTCCTTTGTGGGGAGGGAAGAGAACAGCACTGTCTATAATTGTAAGATCCTCCTGGCCGTGGACATTGGAAGAGGCTTAAGAGGGACACTACCTGGCTGGTTCAACCTCATGCTAGGAGAATGGAATAGACCGCCTTTTGCAGGGGCATTTTAAAGGAGGAGGGGGTCCATGTGCAGACTCCGGGTGGGCCTCCTCCTCTCCACGGTCACAGTTGGCTCTGGCATTATAAATATCTGGCTACAAAACTGACAGCCAGAAATCTGAATTTTAGAAACTATATATAACCAATTCGTATGGAATAAAACATAAAATAGTGGCAATACCTAGGTTTGGGCCTACTTCTATTCCAAAAATAAAAGGGTAAACACATACAAATTATGTCTGATCATGATTCACCTGATGAAAAGGAATAAGTCTAGCACAGATTATAATGATAAAACGAAAGACACAGACCAACAATAACCTCAGCAATACCAATGATTTCCCAGCAATTAAGAACTTTTGGGATAAACGTAACTTGAATTTATATTTAGCTCCACACTATTCACCTGAATCTTCAGTTAAAACATCTGACTTCCAAATGTGTTCTACCATAAAGGGAAGGAAAAAGGACTGGTTTGTCTGTCACATCTCTTTTATGATCAGTATGTGCTGTCTTTAAGTATACAAAATGCTTACAATGCCTTTACAAATATTTACATAATAGACCATTTCTACAGTCCAAATGCATCACTGAGCAATATTCTGCGCCAAATTAATAGACTGGAAAAGAACCATCTTACATGATAATTAATACAAAAGATCAGGGCCGAAACTAGGATTTTTGTCACCCGGGGCAAGGTAGTCATTTGACAGCCCCCCCCCCCCCAGAACTTTTTTACGTGAAAAATTGCCTTTTCTAACATAAATTTCATATCCAGGAAAAAGTGTCCCCATTTTACACAGTACGACAGGCAAGTGTCCCCATTTTACACATTGCGGCAGACAGGTGACCCCATTTTACACATTGCGGCAGACAGGTGTCCCCATTTTACACATTGCGGCAGGAAAAAGTGTCCCCATTTTACACATTGCGGCAGGCACGTGTCCCCATTTTACACAGTACGCTGGCAAGTGTCCCCATTTTACACATTGCGGCAGACACGTGTCCCCATTTTACACAGTACGACAGGCAAGTGTCCCCATTTTACACATTGCGGCAGGAAAAAGTGTCCCCATTTTACACATTGCGGCAGGAAAAAGTGTCCCCATTTTACACATTGCGGCAGGAAAAAGTGTCCCCATCTTACACATTGCGGCAGACAGGTCCCCATTTTACACATTCCGGCAGGTGGTGGGGAGAGGGAGGGAGAGAGAGAGAGAGAGAGGGAGGGAGAGGGGCTGACTTACATTTGAAGCGGTTCTCGCCACTCTTCAGCCGCCTCTCCCTCCTCGTCTGTGCTGCTCCCCCTCCTCCCGAGTGCCCAGCTCGGGGGGGGCGGGGTTTCGTGGAATGGCGCGTTTGCATCGTGACGTCACGACGCAATCGCGTCATTCCACGAAACCACGCCCCCCCGAGCTGGGCACTCGGGAGGAGGGAGAAGGGGGTTTCAAAGTACAAAGAATAGGGAGAGGGTGTTAGGGGGTCTCGGCGCCCCCTCCAATCCGGCGCCCAGGTCGCCTGCCCCCCTAGCCCCCCCCTAGTTTCGGCCCTGCAAATGATGATACCGTAGAATGAGTCTCATGAACAAGCTTGGCAAAAATACACTGACCAAAATGCCTGGGAAGACATTGGACACAGAATGTCTAAAAGTTTCATCAATATAGCTTTCAGATATAATATATACAATACACTGTATACCATTCAGTATATGGCACCTGGCTTCCAAAAACTTTACAGCATCTTTCCTTCAGCTTCTACCAATGTCGGAGACATTGAGGAGTGTGGACAAATAGGATTCTTTATTTATATGAAGTGGTCCAGGCCCAAAGTGACTGTACCGGTCCACAATAACTACATCCTTTGAGGACATCACAGATGCAAGCAATCTAGGTAGATATCCTGCACAGAAGTGGTATTACATATATGTAATCTTTCTTAACACCACATCTAAATGATTAGACCATATGATATTTTTTTATGTGCATTCTTTATTCAATGTTGTATCTTTTAAAGATAAAAGAGTAAAAGTTATGTTTTAAACAATTTTCAGTAGATAATTCACATGCTGTTGTGCAAATGGAATAGACAACAGGTGGAAATTATAGGCAATTAGCAAGACACCCCCAATAAAGGAGTTGTTCTGCAGGTGGTGACCACAGACCACTTCTCAGCTCCTATGCTTTCTGGCTGATGTTTTGGTCACTTTTGAAAGCTGGCGGTGCTTTCACTCTAGTGGTAGCATGAGACGGAGTCTACAACCCACACAAGTGGCTCAGGTAGTGCAGCTCATCCAGGATGGCACATCAATGCGAGCTGTGGCAAGAAGGTTTGCTGTGTCTATCAGCGTAGTGTCCAGAGCATGGAGTCGCTACCAAGAGACAGGCCAGTACATCAGGAGACGTGGAGGAGGCCGTAGGAGGGCAACAACCCAGCAGCAGGACCGCTACCTCCGCCTTTGTGCAAGGAGGAACAGGAGTAGCCCTGCCAAAGCCCTGCAAAATGACCAAATGGCTGCAAGCCACAAATGTGCAGGTGTCTACTCAAACGATCAGAAACAGACTCCATGAGGGTGGTATGAGGGCCCGAAGTCCACAGGTGGGGGTTGTGCTTACAGCCCAACACCGTGCAGGACGTTTGGCATTTGCCAGAGAACACCAAGATTGGCAAATTCGCCACTAGCGCCCTGTGCTCTTCACAGATGAAAGCAGGTTCTCACTGAGCACATGTGACAGACGTGACAGAGTCTGGAGATGCCAAGGAGAACGTTCTGCTGCCTGCAACATCCTCCAGCATGACCGGTTTGGCAGTGGGTCAGTAATGGTGTGGAGTGGCATTTCTTTGGGGGGCCGCACAGCCCTCCATGTGCTCGCCAGAGGTAGCCTGACTGCCATTAGGTACCGAGATGAGATCCTCAGATCCCTTGTGAGACCATATGCTGGTGCGGTTGGCCCTGGGTTCCTCCTAATGCAAGACAATGCTAGACCTCATGTGGCTGGAGTGGGTCAGCAGTTCCTGCAAGACGAAGGCATTGATGCTATGGACTGGCCCGCCCGTTCCCCAGACCTGAATCCAATTGAGCACATCTGGGACATCATGTCTCGCTCCATCCATCAACGCCACGTTGCACCACAGACTGTCCAGGAGTTGGCGGATGCTTTAGTCCAGGTCTGGGAGGAGATCCCTCAGGAGACCATCTGTCACCTCATCAGGAGCATGCCCAGGCGTTGTAGGGAGGTCATACAGGCACGTGGAGGCCACACACACTACTGAGCCTCATTTTGACTTGTTTTAAGGACATTACATCAAAGTTGGATCAGCCTGTAGTGTGTTTTCCACTTTAATTTTGAGTGTGACTCCAAATCCAGACCTCCATGGGTAAATAAATTTGATTTCCATTGATAATTTTTGTGTGATTTTGTTGTCAGCACATTCAACTATGTAAAGAACAAAATATTTAACAAGAATATTTCATTCATTCAGATCTAGGATGTGTTATTTTAGTGTTTCCTTTATTTTTTTGAGCAGTGTATATATAATAAATGCCTTCCCACTGTTTAGAACATTAAACTCCTTATTTGGGAAAACCTGAGTATACCCAGAGATTTTATCCACATACCTAACGAGTGTCTAAATTATCAAGAAAGGTTGTGTTACTTGTCCCGGGTACAACCTCCATAAAAAGCCTGATCGCAGATTGAGACTAATCTCTAATATTATACATTGCTTCAGGTGTGACTCGGAGACCCACTCTTGTGTAGTTCTCTGGGGATATTGTAATATGGTCAGGCTCCTTACTCCTTACTAGATTTAGAATCTATGTGTAGAAGTGACATGTACTTGTTTCTATGTCATATACAGGATTCTACTGGCTTTTACGCCATGAAGGAGTTTGGCCTGCTTAATGCAGGCCAAACTGGCAGTTTCGACACGCAGGGGACAGTGGCTACACCAATGTACTGCAGATACAGAATCCAAGTAAGGTATGGTGAATCAGCCCTTCACCGGGTGAGGCCCTATTGGGATGCTCGGGATATGGGAATATCCGAGCCAAGTGCGGGTAAGTGGACAAATCTTCCTTTCGCAGCTGCGCAGTCCAGGGAATTAGATCCTACACTTGTACTGCAATCAGTTCAAACCACAATGTTTACACATAACCCCAAGGATTCCTCCACTTCCTTTAGAGGGCGGTGGGGGAATTCCAGAAAACCTGCACCGCCAGGTTCCTAGGAACGGTTTCGGGCCCGGTATTCTCAAAACCTTTGTTTTGACAATGGACCTCACTGCCTGGGGATCAAGCAGGTGGGAGAGAGACTAACAAGATTTCAGTAAAACATCTAGGCGATATCCTGCCTAGTCCCCTGGGAAACGTTAGGCTGCCCAGGGGTGCAGACTGGAGTTTCTAGTACTCCCGCCTCACAGATTCTTCAAATCAGGCTTACTGGCTTCTCAGGCTGAAAGTACAATACTGCTGGAAGCTATTCTAACATTTGTCAAACACATGTCATTTTTCTGGTTCCACCTCATTTACGTAACAGGGGTTACTATTCAAACATAAGGTCATTGGACCCCTACTGGTGGGTGTTCAATTCAGGAGGGAGTCTGAGAGTGGTGATCTCTGGTTGAGATATAGGGGAATTCCTGGTATCCCGGGATATCAGGGGTGCGTACCTTCACATTCCAATCTGGCCGCCTCTCTAGACCTATCTAAGGTTGCACTACAACTATATCACGTCTAGTTCCAAACAATGCACTTGGCTTCTACGCAACACCAGGGGTGTTCATCAAGGGCATGGCGGTGATTGTGCTCCTACTCCACAGACCAGGAGTGGACATAATTCCCACATCCTCTGGGGAGATGTTGTTACGGAGTTTGCTCTCTAACATCAACTGTCCCGGGATCTTGGGTGGATCCTGAAGCTTCCAATTTCACATTTGGAACCGACAAGGAGGCGTTCCTTCCTGGAGATGGAAGTGCAGAGGGTGTTTCTACTGGTGGAGAAAGCGGTGATACACTCAATGTTCCGGGATATCCTGCAGCCAGCCCGGATATCGGTTTATCAATGCATTCCCCTTATGGGAAGATGGTTGCCTCCTACGAGGCTCGACAGTACAGAGTTGTTCCTTGCATGGTCTTTCCAACTGGATCTGTTAGTCAAAAGATAGGGATCTTGGGGGTAATTCCAAGTTGATCGCAGCAGGAAATTTTTTAGCAGTTGGGCACAACCATGTGCACTGCAGGGGAGGCAGATTTAACATGTGCAGAGAGTTTGATTTGGGTGTGGTGTGTTCAATCTGCAATCTAATTTGCAGTGTAAAAATAAAGCAGCCAGTATTTACCCTGCACAGAAACAAAATAACCCACCTAAATCTAACTCTCTCTGCACATGTTATATCTGCCCCCCCCCCCCCCTGCAGTGCATATGGTTTTGCCCAGCTGCTAAAAAATTTCCTGATGCGATCAACTTGGAATTACACCCCTTATCTTCACATGCACCAGCAAATACGCCTGTTGTCGAAAGCCAGAATTTCATTCCTCTGGTGGCTGCAAGCTTCTCATCTTCTCGACAGAGGTTGGGGAGCTGTCACCCAAGGGGAACACTTTTACGGAAAGTGGTCAAGTCTGGAATCCATCCTTCCGATTAACATTCTGTACCTAATGAAAAAATGGGATGTGCTCTCTCTACAATGGTGCTGGTTTCTCTTACAGTCACCTGTGTATGTGAATAATACCCAGGTGTGAAAGTGTATGTTGAAACACACTGGTATGGTATAAATAAAATGGAATTTAATACAATACTAACATGCAATGTCTAAAAATAAGCAATACATAAAAAAACAAGTGGACTGGGAACAGGCCATGGGGGGAATGTGATCCTACCGATGCAGGTGGAGGAGCCGCAGGTGTCAAATAAAGGCAGGGTACCCTGGGAAATACCCTGCTGGTGGCTCCTCTGATTGAATTCCTTTCCAGGCAATCAGTAAAACAGTCCGCCAAACGTCCAGGGGGTGGGCAGCGCCACAAGGTATCTCCAACGCATTTCGGGACAGCCTGGTCCCTTCTTCAAGGCAAGCATCGGTAGGATCACATTCCCCCCATGGCCTGTTCCCAGTCCACTTGTTTTTTTATGTATTGCTTATTTTTAGACATTGTATGTTAGTATTGTATTAAATTCCATTTTATGTATACCATACCAGTGTGTTTCAACATACACTTTCACACCTGGTTATTATCCACATACACAGGTGACTGTAAGAGAGACCAGCACCATTGTAGAGAGGGCACACCCCCTTTTTCGTTTTGCACTTTTGTACTGAGCCCTTACGGATCTCTGGCACTCTCCACACAGCCAGCTGTCTCAGTCCTATACAGCGCAGACTTGCTACCCCCGCCCTCCAGTTTGCACATTCTGTAACTAATGGCCGGGTTCAACGGCCTTCTACTAGTGGCACATCTTCTTCAAGATCAGGCCATTCAGGTTCAGTCGGACAATGTAACGGCGGTGTCCTACATAAACCGAAAGGTTGGAACGAAGAGCAGAGCTGTAACGTCAGAGCTGCCAACAATCCTCCTCTGGGCAGAAAATCAGGCGGTGGCGCTGTCAGCAATCTTCATTCCGAGAGTGGACATCTTGGAAGTGGACTTCCTCAGCAGTCTCGATCTCCTTCCAGGAGAATAGGGCCTCCATCCGGAGGTATTTGTAGAGGTCACAAGCAGATGGTGTGTACCTCAGATAGGCATAATGGCCTCTCGCCTCAACAAGAAGCTTCAAAGGTATTGTTACAGGTCGAGAGACCCACATGCAGTGGCGGTGGACGCCCTGGTAACTCCATGGGTGTTCCAGTCAGTGTATGTGTTCCCTCCACTTCCACTCATCCCAAGTACTGGCCCAGAAGGATCTTCTGGACTTACTGCTGGAGGTACCGAGGCCTCTTCCTCTTCGCGAGGACCTTCTGCAACAGGAGCCATTCACCTATCAAGACTTCCCATGGCTACGTTGGACGGCATGGAGGTTAAACGCCTGATTTTACCTTGGAAAGGCATTCCGAGAAAGGTAATTCCTACCCTGATACAGGCTAGGACGGGAGTAACGTCTAAACATTACCATCGGATTTGGGAAAAGTATGTGTCTTGTTGTGAATCCAAGAAGTTTCCTGCGGTGGAGTTTCAACTGGGACGGTTTCTCCTCTTTCTGGAAGCAGGTGTGGATGTGAGCCTACGCTTGGGCTCCATAAAAGTCCAGATTTCGGCCCTGTTTATTTTCTTCCAGAAACAATGGCTGCTCTCCCTGAGGTTCAGACTTTCTTGAAAGGGGTTCTGCACATCCAACCACCTTTTGGGGGTAATTCCAAGTTGATCACAGCAGGAATTTTGTTAGCAGTTGGGCAAAACCATGTGCACTGCAGGGGAGGCAGATTAAACATGTGCAGAGAGAGTTAGATTTGGGTGTGGTGTGTTCAATCTGCAATCTAATTTGCAGTGTAAAAATAAAGCAGCCAGTATTTACCCTGCACAGAAATAAAATAACCCACCCAAATCTAACTCTTTCTGCACATGTTATATCTGCCTTCCCTGCAGTGTACATGGTTTTGCCCAACTGCTAACAAAATTCCTGCTGCGATCAACTTGGAATTACCCTCTTTGTTCCTCCTACGGCACCGTGGGATCTTAATGTGGTGCTGCAGTTCCTGCACTCGGATTGGCTCGAACCTCTTCAGGTGGTTGAGGTCAAGTTTCTTACTTGGAAGGCTGTCACACTGTTGGCATTGGCATCTGCTAGGCGTGTGTCAGAATTGGGGGCATTGGCCTACAAGAGCCCCTACTTGATTTTCCATGAAGATAGGGCTGAGCTCAGAACGCGTCAGCAATTTTTTCCAAAGGTTGTGCAGCTTTTCATATTTTCATATCAACCGACCTATTGTGGTGCCAGTGGCTACTGACTCCTAAATGACTTCAAAATCCTTGGATGTAGTAATGGCTTTGAAGTTTTATGTGAAGAGAACTTCTCGTCACAGAAAGTTGGAAACTCTGTTTGTCCTTTATGATCCCAACAAGGTTGGGTGTCCTGCTTCTAAGCAGGCAATTTTTTGCTGGATCAGGTTTTGTTACGCACACCAGTGCTAACAGGAGTATACCGGTGTATGAACAGAGAGGGATGCGAAGCAAACGAACTCACAGACAGTATAACACAACATACACAGGAGGTGATGGAATAACTAATAAACACAAAGTGAACGGGGAAGCCTAAAGGCTCAGGAATTGGGTGTCTCCCTAGTGTCAGGAATGCTCAGATGGAATAGAGCGGACAATGAAGCAAGATGTAGTGATTTAACATGTGGAGCACCCGAAATGATGTTGCTAAGAGCAACAGAAAAAACCCCAAAGGGTTACCAACGGGTGTGGGAATAAACTCCTTGGTCAGAGATAGAAATATAGACACAAGGAGAGTATCCACAATCCTAACCACCACTTGCAGGGCACAGGTTCAGCTTACTGCCACTAAACTGACACCTGGACGCCCTGCACAGTGAGGGAGGATTAAGCAAGCAGGTCTGAGAGTACAGCCGCAAACCTGCTGGGTTCACAGAATAGCAAAAGAACCCCAGCAGGTTAAACAGCTGACTCCAGTCTTACTGCTAGGTCCGGATTGGCAGAATGAAGTACCGAATCCCAAGGCCTATTCGCAGTAAGCAACAAGTAAATACAAAGTCACACAGTACTAGCTAACTCTCTGGAACTGACTAACAAACAAAGATTCAGCAGCATTTGCCTAGCCTGAGAGGATGGTTTATATAGCAGGTGCTGTCCACACCCCACTCAGACCTCACAGACTGTGAGCACAAAACCAGCGCCGGATTCCCTGCCGTGCACAGAGCCTGTAACCACTACACAGTAAAAACCCGGACCGGAGTATAAGATGCGCTCAGGTTACTTCGCTAACACTTGCCTCCCGGTTGCCATGGCGACGTGGCAGCACTGAACAGGAAATCCTAACAGTACCCCCCCTCTGACGAGGGGTCAAAGAACCCCTACCACCGGGTTTATCGGGGAAGTGCGAGAAGAAAGAGCGTATCAGTCTGGGGGCATGAAGATCACAACTGCGCACCCACGACCGCTCCTCCGGGCCATACCCCTTCCAGTGCACCAAAAATGACAGCCGACCCCGAACCATCTTGGAGTCAAGAACCCTTTCAACCACAAACTCCCTCTGACCCCGTATCAGAAGAGGAGAAGGTCTTCCACTGGAAGAAGGATTACTAACCGCCAGTTTTAAAAGGGAACAATGAAATGTTTTATTGATACCCAGTGCCGTAACTAGGTATTTTAGCGCTGTGTGCAAGAAACGATAGTGGCGCCCCCCCCCAAAAAAAAATGTAAGACGGGCAGTGCGCGCCGTAGGCGCGCCAAAAAATTATAGGGTGTGGCTTAATGGGGAAGGGGCGTGGCCACAAAATAATAGCAATTCATACTACGGTGCACAGTAGTCTACATTATTCAAATTACGCTGCACAGTAGCGCCCCTTTTATACATTACAATAGACAGCGTCCCCCTTTTTACACATTACAGCAGCCAGTCCCCCTTTTTACACATTGCGGCAGCTAGTCCCCCTTTTTACACATTGCGGCAGCCAGGCCCCCTTTTTACACATTACGGCAGCCAGTCCACCTTTTTACACATTGCGGCATCCAGGCCCCCTTTTTACACATTACGGCAGCCAGTCCCCCTTTTTACACATTGCGGCAGCCAGTCCCCCTTTTTACACATTGCGGCATCCAGGCCCCCTTTTTACACATTACGGCAGCCAGTCCCCCTTTTTACACATTGCGGCAGCTAGTCCCCCTTTTTACACATTGCGGCAGCGAGGCCCCCTTTTTACACATTGCGGCATCCAGGCCCCCTTTTTACACATTACGGCAGCCAGTCCACCTTTTTACACATTGCGGCATCCAGGCCCCCTTTTTACACATTACGGCAGCCTGTCCCCCTTTTTACACATTGCGGCAGCCAGTCCCCCTTTTTACACATTGCGGCATCCAGGCCCCCTTTTTACACATTACGGCAGCCAGTCCCCCTTTTTACACATTGCGGCAGCTAGTCCCCCTTTTTACACATTGCGGCAGCGAGGCCCCCTTTTTACACATTGCGGCATCCAGGCCCCCTTTTTACACATTACGGCAGCCAGTCCACCTTTTTACACATTGCGGCATCCAGGCCCCCTTTTTACACATTACGGCAGCCTGTCCCCCTTTTTACACATTGCGGCAGCCAGTCCCCCTTTTTACACATTGCGGCAGACGGGACCCCATTTTACACATTGCGGCATCCAGGCCCCCTTTTTACACATTACGGCAGCCAGTCCCCATTTTTACACATTGCGGCAGCCAGTCCCCCTCTTTACACATTGCGGCATCCAGTCCCCCTTTTTACACATTGCGGCAGCCAGTCCCCATTTTTACACATTGCGGCATCCAGGACCCCTTTTTACACAGTGCGGCAGCCGGGACCCCATTTTACACATTGCGGCAGCCGGGACCCCATTTTACACATTGCGGCAGCCGGGACCCCTTTTTACACATTGCGGCAGCCAGGACCCCATTTTACACATTGCGGCAGACGAGACCCCATTTTACACATTGCGGCAGCCGGGACCCCATTTTACACATTGCGGCAGACGAGACCCCATTTTACACATTGCGGCAGACGAGACCCCATTTTACACATTGCGGCAGACGGTGTCCGAGAGAGAGAGAGAGAGAGGGGGGGATATGCTTACCTTCTCCCCGCTGACAGGCTCCTCGTGCAGCTTCCTCTCGGTGCAGGCTGTGTGAGGTGAGAAGGAGGAGGAGGGAGGGGGAGCAACAGCAGCGCTATTTGATTGGTAGTAAGCGCCGCTGCAGCATCCCCCTCTCCTCCTGTATTGGTTGCCTGGCGCTGCTGTGGATGCTGGGGAACCGCATCCCAGCATCCTTAGCAGCGCCGGGCAGCCAATACAGGAGGAGAGGGGGATGCTGCAGCGGCGCTTACTACCAATCAAATAGCGCTGCTGCGGCTCCCTGCTCCCCCTCCCTCCTCCTCCTTCTCTCCGCTTCCCGGCGCTGGTCCTCTTCTCCCTACACAGCGGGGCGCACGGCGCAGACTTCGGCGGCATGTAATGAGTCAATTTGACTCATTACATGCCGCTGGCCGTTGCGCCCTCAGGGCAACTGCGCTGTGTGCCAAGCCCCCTTGGCACACACGTAGTTACGGCCCTGTTGATACCCAATGAACGGGGCAGATCTAACTGAAATGCCACCGGATTGATAACCCTGGTGATCTTATAAGGGCCGATGAACCGGGGGCCTAACTTATGAGATGGCTGTCTCAACTTCAAATTCTTGGTGGACAACCAGACGAAGTCTCCTAATTTGAAGCTGCAGGGTCTTCTCCGCTTATCAAAAACCCTTTTGGTCACTAATGACACAGACACAAGGGCTTTCTTAACTTTCCTCCAAATACCCCTAAGGGCCGAAACCACAGAGGAACCACCAGGCGTGGAATCCAGGGGGTCAAAAGAATTGGCCTTAGGATGATGCCCATACACACAAAGGAAGGGAGAGATCCCTGTAGCAGAGTGAGCCGTGTTGTTATAGGCAAACTCCGCCATGGACAGATGAGCAACCCAGTCAGTATGACACTTGGAGACATAACACCTGAGGAACTGCTCCAAGGACTGGTTCACCCTCTCAGTCTGCCCATTAGACTGTGGATGGTAGCCTGACGACAAGCTCACAGAAATCTGGAGATCAGAACAAAATGCCCTCCAGAATTTGGCCACAAACTGGGATCCACGGTCAGAGACCACATCAAGTGGCAACCCGTGGAGGCGCACAACATGCTGCATAAATAACTCAGACAGGCGTCTGGCCGATGGCAACCCAACCAGTGGAACGAAATGCGCCATCTTCGAAAACCTGTCAACGACAACCCAAATGGCTGTCATCCCCGAGGATTTGGGCAAGTCCACCACAAAATCCATGGAAATGTGGGTACATGGCTTAGATGGAATAGAGAGTGGATGTAATGGGCCGACAGGAACCCCTCTAGGAGTTTTATTTCGGGCACAAACGTCACATGCCCGAACCCACTGATCTACATCCCTAGCCACCGAGGGCCACCACACCGCCCTAGACAGCAACTCCCGAGTTCTGGCAATACCCGGATGCCCTGCCGACCTCTTGGCATGGAATTCCAGGAACACTCGCTGTCTTAACCTAGGAGGCACAAACAAGAGACCTACCAGAAGGTCTGGAGGAGCCTGCTCCTGTGCTCTAAGGACTAATGACAAGAGGTCCTGGGTAATGCCCACTTTAATACATGATGGGGACACAATGGGCAATGGCTCCTCTGTGGTCTCTTGGACTGGAGCAAAACTCAGCGAGAGCGCATCAGCCTTGATGTTTTTTGACCCAGGGCGATATGTTATAAAAAAATTAAAGCGAGCAAAAAACAAAGCCCATCGTGCCTGCCTGGCATTGAGCCGCTTCGCTGACTCTAAATATGCCAGATTCTTATGGTCGGTGAGAATTGAGACCACAAACTTAGCCCCCTCAAGCCAGTGTCTCCACTCCCCGAGTGCATCCTTTATAGCCAACAATTCCCGGTTACCCACATCATAATTCATCTCGGCAGACGAAAATTTACGGGAAAAGTAAGCACAGGGATGAAGGCGATTATCAGACACCCCCATCTGAGAGAGCACTGCCCCAATACCTATCTCAGAGGCATCCACTTCTACCACAAAAGGACGCTCTGGATCTGGGTGTCGCAGCACCTTGGCCGAGACAAATGCCCTTTTGAGACGGGGCAAAGGCCGCTTTGGCCTCACAAGACCAGTGAGCAACATCCGCCCCTTTCTTAGTGAGTGCCACCAAGGGGGCCACTATAGACGAAAATCCAGCGATAAACCGTCTATAAAAATTCGCAAAGCCCAGAAAACGCTGAAGCGCCTTCAAACTAGTGGGCTGCACCCAATCCAGGACTGCCTGTACCTTAGAACCCTCCATTTGGAAACCTTCTGAGGAGATAATATACCCTAGAAATGCGATTTGCTGGACTTCAAATTCGCACTTCTCCAGCTTCGCCCCAAGCTGGTGGTCTCTGAGTTTCTGGAGGACTAAGCGTACATGCTTCCGATGTTCCTCCAGGGAATGGGAGAAGATTAGGATGTCATCTAGATAAACAACTAAGAATCTATCCAAATATTCCCTGAGCACATCGTTCATGAATTCCTGGAAGACTGCCGGGGCATTAGAGAGCCCAAAAGGCATCACCAAATATTCATAATGCCCTGAGTGGGTATTAAAGGCAGTCTTCCATTCATCCCCCTCTCTTATTCGGATTAGATTGTAAGCACCGCGTAGGTCAATCTTAGAAAAAATGGTGGCAGTACGAAGCTGGTCAAACAAAACCGAAATGAGAGGCAGTGGGTACGAGCTTTTAATCGTGATACGGTTCAATTCCCTGAAGTCGATGCAGGGTCGCAACGAACCGTCCTTTTTACCCACGAAGAAGAACCCCGGCCCAACTGCGGACTGTGAGGGTCTGATAAATCCCTTAGCCAAGTTCTCCTGAATGTACTCTGCCATAGCCTGAGTCTCAGGACGTGACAGGGAGTACAACCTGCTCTTGGGAAGCTTAGCATCCGGCAACAAATAAATAGCACAGTCATAGGGGCGATGGGGAGGTAGTACCTCCGCAACTTTTTTGGAGAACACATCCGCAAAATCTGCATAACATCCTGGCAATCCTGGCAAACTTAGCTGCAAGAGCCTGACTGGAAGGCTCAAGCAACTCCTGAAACAATCACTACCCCAACTAAGAATCTCCCCAGAGACCCAGTCAAATTGAGGGTTATGGGCCCTTAACCAGGGTAACCCCAAAACCAATGGGACAAAAGAACAGACAGTCACATAGAAAGACAATTTTTTAGAGTGTGTGGCTCCAATAAACAAAGGAATTAGGCTGGTGCAGGAGGTAATTTTACCCTGGGACAATGGTTCCCCGTTTAACCCACAGATCTCAATCTCTGATGCCAAAGGTACTGAGGGAACAGAGTGTTCCAGGGCAAATTGACGGTCCATGAAAACCCCATCGGCCCCACTGTCAACAAAGGCCTCAGTCTTGACAGTTTGACCGAGGATCTCCAAAGTCACCGGAATGAGAAAAGTCTTTTTGGGAAATTCTGACTTCTGGCCTGACAGGATATTTCCCATAACCCTCAGGCCCTGAAGTTTTCCGGCTTTTCTGGGCATGATACTACAACATGACCTTTATTCCCACAGTACAAACACAAACCCTGCTGTCTCCTCTGCGTCTTCTCACGCGAGGAGAGGCGGGTAGCCCCAATCTGCATAGGCTCCTCGGAATATTCCTCAGAGTCTGAGGTTCCCTTGGGAAAAAAGGAAACTGCGGTCTCCCTTTCAAGCCTACGCTCTCTCAGCCGTCTATCCATCCGGATGGATAACTGCATGAGCTGATCTAAGCTATCAGGCGAGGGATATTGTACCAGTTGGTCCTTTATCTGGTCAGAAAGACCCCTTCGGTACTGGTTTCTCAGGGCTGGGTCATTCCACTGGGTATCATGAGCCAACCTCCGAAACTCCGTACTATAAACCTCAGCTGGCCGTCGCCCTTGCTTAAGGACCGTAATCTGAGCCTCGGCTGAAGCCATCTTGTCAGGGTCATCATACAAAATGCCCAGTGCCGTAAAAAAAGCATCAACATTTTTAAGCGACGGACAGTCAGGCTGCAACCTATATGCCCAGACCTGTGGGTCTCCTTGTAGCAAGGAAATCACCATGCCCACCCGCTGAATCTCCGACCCAGAAGACTGGGGCCTAAGCCTGAAATATAGCTTACAGCTCTCCTTGAAACAAAAGAACTGCGAGCGATCTCCAGAAAAACGATCCGGGAGATTTACTTTCGGCTCCTTAACCCCTAAACTTGCCGCTGCTGCTGCGGGAGCTCCGCTAGCGGCCTGCGGGGTGTTAATTTTAATGGACATCTCATTAAATTGTCGAGTCAGGACCTGCACCTGATCGACCACCTGTTGCAAAGTATTTTGAGGGGTATGCTCCATATTCCCACAAAATTTCAACAGGAGTAGGGCTGCTGAATATGTTACGCACACCAGTGCTAACAGGAGTATACCGGTGTATGAACAGAGAGGGATGCGAAGCAAACGAACTCACAGACAGTATAACACAACATACACAGGAGGTGATGGAATAACTAATAAACACAAAGTGAACGGGGAAGCCTAAAGGCTCAGGAATTGGGTGTCTCCCTAGTGTCAGGAATGCTCAGATGGAATAGAGCGGACAATGAAGCAAGATGTAGTGATTTAACATGTGGAGCACCCGAAATGATGTTGCTAAGAGCAACAGAAAAAACCCCAAAGGGTTACCAACGGGTGTGGGAATAAACTCCTTGGTCAGAGATAGAAATATAGACACAAGGAGAGTATCCACAATCCTAACCCCCACTTGCAGGGCACAGGTTCAGCTTACTGCCACTAAACTGACACCTGGACGCCCTGCACAGTGAGGGAGGATTAAGCAAGCAGGTCTGAGAGTACAGCCGCAAACCTGCTGGGTTCACAGAATAGCAAAAGAACCCCAGCAGGTTAAACAGCTGACTCCAGTCTTACTGCTAGGTCCGGATTGGCAGAATGAAGTACCGAATCCCAAGGCCTATTCGCAGTAAGCAACAAGTAAATACAAAGTCACACAGTACTAGCTAACTCTCTGGAACTGACTAACAAACAAAGATTCAGCAGCATTTGCCTAGCCTGAGAGGATGGTTTATATAGCAGGTGCTGTTGACGCCCCACTCAGACCTCACAGACTGTGAGCACAAAACCAGCGCCGGATTCCCTGCCGTGCACAGAGCCTGTAACCACTACACAGTAAAAACCCGGACCGGAGTATAAGCTGCGCTCAGGTTACTTCGCTAACACTTGCCTCCCGGTTGCCATGGCGACATGGCAGCACAGAACAGGAGATCCTAACAGGTTTACTATCCAGCATGCTTATTCTACAGCAGGATTGCCGTGTCCAAATTCTGTGGAGGCCCACTCTACCCGTAAAGTGGGTTCTTCCTGGGCGGCTGCCCGGGGTGTCTTGGCTTGGCAGCTTTGTCGGGCAGCTACTTGGTCAGGGTCGAACACGTTGGCTAAATTCTTCAAGTTTGATGCTTTGGCCTCTGAGGACCTTTAGTTTGGTCAATCTATTCTGCAGGAGCCTCAGCATCCACTAGGAAGTAAGAGAAAATAGGATTTTATATACCTACCGGTAAATCCTTTTCTCGTAGTCCGTAGAGGATGCTGGGCGCCGGCCCAGCGCTTCGTTTTCCTGCATTGTTACTTGGTTAAGTATTGGTTCAGCTGTTGCTGTTCCTCTTTCCTTCTGATTAGCATGGTTTCTTCTTGTTCCTGCTGATTAGAATGGTTCTTTCATGTTGCGTGCTGCTTAGCATGGTTTCTTCATGTTGCATGATGGTTAACATGGTTTCTTCATGTTGCATGCCGGTTGGCATGGTTTCTTCATGTTTCATGCTGGTTTGCTTGATATCTTCAAGTTGCATGCTGGTTTGCATGGTTTCTCCATGTTGCATGGAGGTTTGCATGGCTTCTCCATGTTGCTTGCTGGTTAGCATGGTTCTCCATGTTGCATGTTGGTCAGCATGGTTTTTTTCAGTTCGGTGTGAGCTGTTGTGACTCTCACCACTATCTGTGTATTTCCTTCTCTCGAGCACAGTTTCTAGACTGAGTCTGGTAGGAGGGGCATAGAGGGAGGAGCCAGCCCACACTGTTAAACTCTTAAAGTGCCCATGGCTCCCAAGGGACCTGTCTATACCCCATGGTACTAAATGGAACCCCAGCATCCTCTACAGACTACAAGAAAAGGATCTACTGGTAGGTATATACAACCCTATTTTACTTTTCTTTATTTATATATATATATATATATATATACATATGCAATATCACTTACTTGCCAATATTGTTCAATTCCTCAGATATTTTCTTATTCATTTATTTCGATGTCATGCAGAAACAAATAAAAAAAATTGTTCTGCTTTAATTGTTAATGACTTTATCTACTGACACAAAGTTGACCTGACTGACTGTCACCTATACCTATTTTGTGGGCAGAATTAATGTGCCTAAAATTGTAAAAACCTGTAGAAGTTACACAACATGAATGGAAGCTATGTGTTGCAACAGTGATGCCACCACAATTGTTCTGCATTCAGAAGGGAGGAAACCGCTCGCTTCACCCCAAATAGCGGAGAAACGCGTAAAGGACTTCCCTCTATGGAATTGGAGACCATCATCCGGTTCATGCTACTAAAGAATAACCTTCTATCATTTGTTGCTGACACTGAAATGCAGCGATTAGTGTGATCACCGGCTACTGCCTTATGACAATCAGCGCACCATCGGAGCTGCTAGCAGATCCACAGCACCGTTTATCCTCTCTGCCAAGCGGCTAGTTGCGACTGTCACACTGTGGCAGTGAGCCCTGCCATGGCTCAAAGATCCGGCCAGCCATCATATCACCGGAGTTTTACGTCAAAGGTACTTTCGTATTCACCCAGTTATTGCTTGTGGATCCTGACAAATCCTAACACCGCTGACCTGCACCTTGGGATTTCTGGCAAAGAATCTCTACAGCGGGGATAAATACCTCTACTGTTGGGAGATACATTGTTACAGTGTTTATTATAAACATCATTTGGGATCATCATCAAGTGTCAGTACACATGTGTTCCAATTAATAGGATCTTTATTCATGGACACCATTTATTCACTAATTCCGGATGATGCATAATTTTGTGCTCCAAATTTCCATGGGAGTTATTTAAGCAGCATTTTTTTATATACATTCATTTTATATGTATACATTTTATGTGTTTATTAAATGTATTATCTTTTCCAATTTATATGCGCTCTCTTATTAATTATTTATTGTGTTTGAAACATGACGGGAGCTGGTTGGTTGGTACTTTGTATCTCTCCAAGCTTTGATAAATCTCCCCCAAAACCTTTGAATCTACACCTGTTTCTCGTTTACCTAAATGTTGTCACTGCGGATACCTCTCTTGTCTGGTCAAGTATAATTTTATCTAACACTTTTCATCTTCATGCAATTGTAATTGTGACGCACGTGTTAATAGGATTAAATCAAGAAGCTGTTGTGAAATAGCTATGAGACCTGTATAGATAGGTAGAAAATATGTTTTGGGAGAGCACTAGGATTATAAAAGTGGTTAGGCAGGTAACTAATTGTACTGTGTAATACAGTTTTTTATATGACACGTATTTTATGTGTTTAGACCTCTTGTTAAATACCACAGTTACTAACATTTCAATATCTTTACTGCTGAAAGATATGAAAACATATTTGTTGAAGAGACTTACTAGATGTTTTTGAGTCTATAACCATCTGGAAAATAAACAATGGAAAAATGTAGTAACTCCCCCTGTTGACCAAAGGTGTAACTGCAGGAACTGTTGTTTTGTGTTTTCCTTACCTCTGTGTTACTGGAATGTACACCCATCAGCCATAACATTAAAACCACTGACAGATGAAGTGTTTAGCATGTATTATCTGGTTACAATGGCACCTGTCAAGCGGTTGAATATATTAAGCAGCAAGTGAACAGTCAGTTCTTGAAGTTAATGTGATGGAAGCAAAAATAATGGGAAAGTGGAAGGATCTGAGCGATTTTGACAAGGGCCAAATTGTGATGGCTTGTCCACTGGGTCAGAGCATCTCCAAAACAGCAGGTCTTGTGGGGTGTTGACAGTATGCAGTGGTTAGTACCTACCAAAAATGGTACAAGGAAGGATAACCAGTGAACCGGCAACAAAGGTCATGTGCACCCAAGACTCATTGATGTGCACAGGAAGCAAAAGCCAGCCCGTCTGGCCTGATCCCATAGAAGTGCTACTGTAGTACAAATGATAAAATAGTTAATGCTGATGCAGCGATAAAGCCCATTTCATATCGAACTGGCCATATTAACAATGCTGTTGGTAACTGTGTGTTATGATCCCCTGTATATATGTTTAAATTGTATCAGCTAACAAAATCATGTGTATGTTCAGCTATCGAAAATTGCTAGCAGGCCGGAATGGTTACATTTATGCAAGCTTCAGAGAAATTGCATGCCAAAAGAGTTAGCCAGTGTACTGGGTAAGTTGTGTAACTTAGCACCACAAGGGGACAAATGTAAAACAGTAATTCACGCATGTCTGAAATCCAAGCCTGTCTCCTTAGTGTGCCAGAGAGGAAGGATATATAGAGAACATAGGACATTATATATATATATATATATATATATATATATATATATATAATGTCCTATGTTCTCAGAAAAGGGTCAAGCCATCACACCTGGTACCTGGGCAGTAATTAAATCTCAGACTTTCTGTCTCCCTCTTCAATGCACTATGAGGAGGAAGCATCCATTCCTGTGAGATAGTAAGCATGACAGAATAGGAATATTAACCAGGAAAAATGTGCAGAAAATATTCATTCTCTTAAGGTAGCCACATGGCTAGGATGTCCCAACGTTATCAGGAGAGACTTTGGGGGACATGTACTAAGCAGTGACAAAAGTGGAGAAGTGAGCCAGTAGAGAAGCTGCCCATGGCAACCAATCAGCTGCTCTGTATACTTTTATAGTATGTAAATTATAAATGTTACGTTAGTGCTGATTGGTTGCCATGGGCAACTTCTCCACTGGCTCACTACTCCACTGTTATCACTGCTTAGTACATGTACCCCTTTATTCTGAGCAAAGGTGATATCTGAACTTAGTTTATTTCCTTTTTATTTCAGTCATGACCGTAAACATTCTGCAATATTGCTTAGGCCGTATGGTGACAGACAAACACTTTCGGCCGGGTCCATGTGGCCAGTTCCAACTGTCATGACTGTTTAATGAACCCAGAGTCTATGTGAAGCCTGTGCGGGTAACTGTAGGACTATGGGGGAGATGTACTAAGCAGTGAAAAGAGTGGAGCAGTGAGCCAGTGGAGAAGTTGCCCACGGCAACCAATCAGCATTGAAGTAACATTTATAATTTGCATACTATAAAATTATACAGAGCAGCTGATTGCCATGGGCAACTTCTCCACAGGCTCACTTCTCCACTCTTTTCACTGCTTAGTGCATCCTTTACTATGTGTGACATTGTCTGGTCTGTAATCTGTGTGTACTTTTAAATAATCATAATACTGTTTGTAATTTTTTTTTGCAACTATAAACTTTGAAGTTTAACTTAATTTCTAGTTCTGATATTCTGTGTTCTTAGACCTACGGCCTTGTGGGGCACATGCTACTTATTTTTAAAGCGTATATACTGTAAGCGGATCCAAAGGGCCACAATGGAAAGGGTTCCTTCCTGAATTATTCCCTTGGTGGTGATAGACAAGTATATTTTATTGCACAGTCTGTATAGCAAAGCCACATGCAAGATCTTTATGCATTTATAATTACAGGTTGAATATCCCATATCCAAATATTCCAAAATACGGAATATTCCGAAATACGGAATTTTCTGAGAGTGAAATAGTGAAACCTTTGTTTTCTGATGGCTCAATGTACACAAACTTTGTTTAATGCGCAAAGTTATTAAAAATATTGGCTAAAATGACCTTCAGGCTGTGTGTATAAGGTGTATATGAAACATAAATGCATCCTGTGCTTAGACTTAGGTCCCATCGCCATGATATCTCATTATGGTATGCAATTATTCCAAAATACGGAAAAATCCAATATCCAAAATACTTTTGGTCCCAAGCATTTTGGATAAGGGATACCTAACCTGTATTATATATTGTGGGGTGAACTGTTGGGGCATGGGTCTCCTTGGATTGCTCTATCAATTTTGCTAAGCAATATAATACACATATTCAAAAGGAATATTGATCTGTGCTGAGCCCACACCATACTCACTAAGAATTGCTGTAGCTGGGCCGCTTTGGGGCATCACCATTTAACATTTATTTTTAACACATCACTCAATGTTTTATATTTATATAACATTTTAACTTTTTAAACACTTCTAACACTGAGCAGCTTCTCTCACTTAACATTTCACTTCTACCCGTTTTTCTTTTGTTTTTTGTTTTTTTTATCACTGAGCAGCTTCTTTCACTGGCCTAACACTCTGATATTTTGAGGTTACTTGCCGATTGGTGGGTAGGTCCATAATATTGGTCAATTTTATGCCATAAACCTCATATATAATTTATAATTATTAAAAGTGTTATAATTCTAATGGTTGTATAGTGTACCTGCTCTTTTTTTTCTGTGTTGTAGTACTAAATCTCATCTAGGTAGCGCAACCCATTTTAAGTAGCTAGGGTGTGCTATCCAGGTCCCCTCCCCCTGAAGTATTTTTTTTTGTTAGGGTAATTTGCAAAACAACGTCACGGCCATCCAACTTGGAAGGAGTTCTGAGCGCAATTGTGACAGCTGGTTATGACAGAAAGTGTCAGAATATAAAGTGTAGCTTTCTGAGTAGCCACAGACCATTGTCAGAATCCGTTTGGATTTCCCTCTTTAGGAACATTCACAGGGACTGATGTTCTCGGCACAATAGCAGGTTTTATTTATACAGGGTAAAGCAGTGTACAACTGTAAACAATAAGTATAAACCAGGAATGATTGAAGAACACAAAATGAAAGGGAGAATTGGAATTGCACTTGCAATGCTGGGAGTCTGGGAAGTACTTGGCAGTACTGGATACTTGGGAACACACTTGTGATACTGGGATTGGAAACTCACTTGTGATGCTGGGAACTGAGGGGACACAGAGACGCTGGAAAATGTGGGTACACGGGATGCCAGGAGACTGTGAGTACACGGACACACTGAAGACTGTGATTACATGAAAATGGTGTAGACTGTGGAAACACTTGAGACACTGTGGACTGTGAAGGCACTTGTAATAGGATCAGAGGCGTAACTAGGGTAGGGCGAGTGGGGCACGTGCCCTGGGCGCCTTGGCAGGCCCAGGAGATGGGGTTGCCGGCGGCGGCCAGGGCATCACGCCCCACTCGCCCCCATCATGCCGAAATGTGAGGGGAGGAGAGCGCAGCGTCTCTCCCTCCACTCACCGCCGCTGCCAGCACTAGCAGTGCTTCCAGCAGCGCTGCGTGTGTCCGGTCTCCGGTGGTGTTAGCCAATTAGAGCTTGCGGACCAGCTCCTGATTGGCTGCCGGTCCGCGAGCTCTGATTGGCTAGCGGACCGGCGCCACACAGCCGCCGGAGACCTGGAGCGGTGAGGCGCTGCACTCTCCTCCCCTCACATATCAGAGGCGAGCCACAAGCAGCCGGTGAGTGACCGGCCGGTGGGGGAGCACAGTGGGGCATGTAACTGGCACATTGGGGCATGTATCTGGCGCAGTGGGGCATGTATGTGGGGCATGTATCTGGTGCAGTGGGGCATGTATCTGGCGCAGTGGGGCATTTATCTGGCGCAGTGGGGCATGTATCTGGCACTGTGGGGCAATGTATCTGGCACTGTGGGGCAATGTATCTGGCACTGTGGGGCAATGTCTCTGGCACTGTGGGGCATGTATCTGGCACTGTGGGGCAATGTAACTGGCACTGTGGGCCATTTTCAGTGGCCACACCCCTTCTGGTGTGTGGCCACGCCCATTTATTTGCCGCGCACACGTGCTCCTTTTGGGGGGGGGGGGGGTTGGGGGGGGCTACATTTTCCATCTTGCCCTGGGCTCCGAAAACCCTAGTTACGCCTCTGAATAGGATTGTTCTGTAGCAGATTTAGCACCATAGCAGGATGCACTTGAGCAGAGAATGCAGGGTTGCAGGATTGCACTGTAGAAGGTTAGCACCGTAGCAGGATGCACTTGAGCAGAGAATGTAGGGTTGCACTGTAGAAGGTTAGCACCGTAGCAGGATGCACTTGAGCAGAGAATGCAGGGTTGCAGGATTGCACTGTAGAAAGTTAGCACCGTAGCAGGATGCACTTGAGCAGAGAATGCAGGATTGCACTGTAGAAGGTTAGCACCATAGCAGGATGCACTTGAGCAGAGAATGCAGGGTTGCAGGATTGCACTGTAGCAGGTTAGCACTGTAGCAGGATGCACTTGAGCAGAGAATGCAACGTACCAGGATAACAGGATTGCACTGTAGCAGGATCACAGGATAGCACTGTGGTAGAGTATGCAACATACCAGGATAACAGGATTGTACTATAGCAGGATCACAGGATAGCACTGTGGTAGAGTATGCAACGTAGCAGGATAACAGGATTGCACTAGCAGGATCACAGGATAGCACTGTGGTAGAGTATGCAACATACCAGGATAACAGGATTGTACTGTAGCAGGATCACAGGATAGCACTGTGGTAGAGTATGCAACGTAGCAGGATTACAGGATTGCACTGTAGCAGGATCACAGGATAGCACTGCAGTAGAGTATGCAACATAGCAGGACAACGGGATTGCACTGTAGCAGAGTAGCTACACAGGATAGCTGTTGGAGCCTGGCAGTACTATGGATGATTTTAGCAGTAGAGCCCAGCATAACCAGGACCAGGAACTAAGACAACCTTAACACGATGAACTGGCAACTGGAAGCCTGTGTGGCTGGCCTATATAGTGAGTTCAGGTGCTGCTCACAGCTGTGGTAACAGTTAATTACCAAGCTGCAGATACAGAGCAGAGTGCTGAGCACCAGAGCAGAGAGCGCCACCCCAGGCATGGAGGAGAAACTGCATGGATCGTGACAACCATACAGAGTGCTCATGATAACGACCCCTGTCCACCGTTGAAAGCAACTACAATGTCCACTGGACCATGGAGCAGTTAAAGAAGGTGGCCTGGTCTAATGAATCACATTTTCTTTTACATCATGTGGCCAGCCAGTTGCATGTGTGTTGTTTATCTGGGGAACAGATGGCACCATTATGCGCTATGGGAAGAAGGCAATCCAGTAGAGGCTGTGTGATGCTCTGGGCATTGTTCTGCTGAGAAACCTTAGGTTCTGCCATTCATAACCATACCTGGACACATACCAACTACCTAAACATTGTTGCAAACCAAGTACACCCCTTCATGGCAATGGTATGCCCCAATGGACACACCGCAAAAACATTTCAGGAATGGATGAGTTCAAGGTGTTGACTTATCCACTGCTTTAAAAAAAACAGGATTTGCACAGTGGAAAACTGTTCAAAAAAAGAAAACCCGGGTCCAGTGACCTGGGAATCTAACCTGCTTACCTTGCAGGGTTAGCCGGGAAGGACCCGGGTTAAGGGGCAGTCTAAACAGGTAACCCAGGTCATCCAACCCGGGACCCGAGTATGGTGGTTGGTCAAAAATGGCAGAGATCCAAAGGGTGTCTTTGGACAGCTGTCGCTGGGGAGGAAGAGATTGCAGCTTCCCTGTATGGACTGCATCGTTATAGTTTTTACCCCATCCCACTTCATATGGGGAGGCTGTAATCTCTGCCTGCCTGTCTCCTTGCATGTACTCAGGACTTTGGTGGAAAACGGGTATTAGTCTCCCAATTCACCAGATCTCAATCCAATTTAGCATCAGAAGGATGTGCTGGAAAAACAGGTCTGAACTTAAAGGTCTTAAAGTATCTGCTGCTAATGTCTTAGTGGCAGATATCACAGGAGACCTTCAGAGGCAAGAGAGGGACCTACACAATATTTGATAAGTCATTTTAATGTTATGGATGGGTGTTTGTTTTATGTATTATTGAGCAGAAACCATTGATCAGGATGTAGTTTGGATCCCAACGTTCGGCATCCCGGTGGTCAAATGACGGTACCGTAATCCTGACACCTGTCAGAACACCAACACTGGCATCCTGACAGCCGCAATCCTGAATGAAAGTATCCCGGGGAGGTTAAGGTTAGGCTGTGGAGGAAGGGTTAGGTTGTGGGAGGGAGGGTTAAGGTTAGGCTGCAGGCTTAGGGTTAGGCTGCGGGCAGGGGTGCTTAGGGTTAGGCTGCGGGGATGGGTGCTTAGGGTTAGGCTGCGGGGAGGGGTGCTTAGGTTCAGGCTGAAGAGAGGGAGGATTATTGTTCCCTTATCTAAGCCCCCCTGACAGGATTTCGGTCAATCGGAATACTGGGGTTGGGAATCTGACCACCGACATCCTATCATTATACCATACCCAACCCCATTGATCCTGTTTTTTGTTATTGGTATCTGTTCACATGCACATGACTTGTAGCATACTTGCCTACTTAGAAGGAGAAGCCCGGACAGGAGATGCTGCAGGAGACTTCGGGGGGCCGGGCTGTGACATCATCAAGACCCGCCCCCACATCGGAAAACATTCGCGGATCCACGGGAAGGGGGTGGGGTTAAATGATGCAATTTGCAATTTTAATCCCTTCCCCACCCCAAGGATCCGCGAATATGGGAATTTATCTCTCCATCCTGCCCGCATCACTATGGTGCGAGCAAGATGTGGAAAACCTGCCTACTCTTCCGGGGGTGCGGGGGGCTACCCAAAAAAAACGGGAGCCTCCTACAGCTTCCGGGAGAGTAGGCAAGTATGACTTGTAGTAATATATATTGTTGCTCCCTGAGGAGAGTAAAAGACTGCAGTTAAGAGTACACGTATGCAGAACAATAGTAGTATCTTACACCAAAGTTTTCAGTTACAGTACACTAAGGTATACATACAAATAATATTACCTATGCTTGTATAGTTGGAAATGCTTATCCCAGGAAGATATACTGTATACTGTAGCACAAATAGACTAGATGGCCTACCAACATAGAATCATTCTTTATGACTTTTGTTAACAAACGTAGGTTATCAAAGTGTATTCCAGGGTTTAGGAAGTGAACAATTGTTAAATTAAAGTGTATCGGGGCATATTTACTAATTACTGGGTTTTAGACCCAATATTTAGAATTTCTTATTGCTGCTATTTGTGACAAAAAGAAATTAACATTCACCTGAATGTGCTACAAATCACATGCACTATCATACGATGTATAAACAAGTGAAATGACATCATTTCATCTCTAATTTGGGAGCTGGGGCTGTTCTGTGCAACCATTGCACCGGAACCCTCTCCTGGTGATTTCTGTGATCTGTAGTCCATAGGCTGCAGCAGCATAAAAAATAGAAATGGAGGTACTATTTTAGATAAGGAGATATCTGCTGCTTTCCATCCTTTTTACATTCGGGGATTCCTAAATATCTTCGGTTACTCCATAAAAATGTGTGTTTTTGAGGGCTATGCAGCAAATATTACTTGAAAAATACGTCCCCAAGCCTTTAAACCAAGTAGTAGATGAAAATTTATTGCCAAACTCGTCCATGCTTTCACTTTTTAAAAATAGTTTTTTTGGTACTGTACCTGTTTAATGAAGGTCCCCACCAGGGTTATCTGTTATGAAAAAGCTGGCTATCCCTTTATGGTAAACTGCATCGCTTTCAATATCCCCATTCCATGACAGCTCTCATGAATAAAATATGGTATGTGGCCTCAATGGAATATATCACTATTGTAGTGCATGATATTGTTGATAAATCCCATAAAGTTTGGAACTCCTGGTATCACTACTACAACAGCTCTCATCCAGATTCCTCCTGATTCCCTTCTAGTTCTTTCCCAGTATAAATCACACTTGTGATTTTTTTTTTTTAACTCCTTTTGGCTGATAAGTTTTACATCTTCCATGTGTCTCATTAATTATATTTTATTTCTCACCCCACCCCTCCCCTTCCAAACACACATCTCTGCCCCCCCCCCTTTCCAAACACACGATATCCTGATAAAGGGGGAGACCTTGAAATGTTGATATTAAACAGTTTTTCTCTTACGTCCTAGAGGATGCTGGGGACTCCGTAAGGACCATGGGGATAGACGGGCTCCGCAGGAGACATGGGCACTTTAAGAAAGACTTTAGGTATGGGTGTGCACTGGCTCCTCCCTCTATGCCCCTCCTCCAGACCTCAGTTTGATACTGTGCCCAGAGGAGACTGGGTGCATTGCAGGGAGCTCTCCTGAGTTTCCTGACAGAAAGTATTTTGTTAGGTTTTTTATTTTCAGGGAGCCTGCTGGCAACAGACTCCCTGCATCGTGGGACTGAGGAGAGAGAAGCAGACCTACTTCTGTGAGTTTCAAGGCTCTGCTTCTTAGGCTACTGGACACCATTAGCTCGAGAGGGAGTCGGAACACAGGTCTCACCCTGGAGCAGGGGCGGATTTAGCGGGGGGCGATCAGGGCGAACGCCCCCCCTAGATTTACCGGCAGCGGGATGGAGGCCGGGTCCCGCGGTATTGGGAAGGGGTTGTAGAGCGGTGCAGCGCGGCGGCGGAGGAGAGAGAGGAGCGTCCTGACGCGCGTACAGTGGCCTCTGTTGTGAGCACGCCCCCTCCTCCCTGTACGCACGTCAGGAAGCTCTCTCTGTCTCTGTTCCTTGGCGCGCTGCACAGCTCTCCAACCGTTCCGAATACCGCGGCGGGACCCGGCCAGGTCTGTACGGAGGAGGTGTGTGCTATGCTAAAAGGTGGATTTAGGATCATTTACTGTGCTGCACTGTTTTTTTTTTTTTGCCTTATTCAGTGTGTGCTACAATGTGAGTTTTGGATCATTCCGTGTGCTATCATGTTAATTTCGGCTCATTCCGTGTGCTATCATGTTAATTTAGGATCATTCTGTGTGCTATCATGTTAATTTCGGCTCATTCTGTGTGCTATAATGGGAATTTCGGCTCATACAGCGTGCTATAATGGGAATGTCGGCTCATTCGGTGTGCTATAATGTGATTTTCAGCTCATTCAGGGGTCTATTCATGAAGCAGAGAAAAGCCCTGTTTTGCGGTAAACAGGGCTTTTCTCTGCTTACCGCAATTCACAGAGCCGGTTACCGTGGAGAAGTCTGACTTCTCCAGCGGTACCCCCGCTCTGTGCCTGATTCGCATCACCATACCTTTGTATGGTGAGTGCGATTCATGAAGGTGCGGAAAGCTCTGCTTTCCGCTTCTCCATGGAGTTCAGGTTCGCCATCTGAGGACGGCGTAACCTGAACTGCGGTGCGGAGACGTCAGGGAAGCTCAATGCTTCCCTGATCGCTGCTCGGCACCTCGTGCTGGCTCCGCCCCCCGACCTCCCAGCAACCACTGCGGCCGGCCGGGAGGTCAACACCGTGCGCATGCGCAAACGGACCCGCCGCTGGACTCCGCGCATCGCAGGGAGGGACCGCCGGAGAAGACGTCACCGCGGGAGCCCCAGACACCGCAGCGCATCGTCGGAAGGGTAAGTATACATGAATTGCTACTTATCACGGCTATACATCGCATCGAAGCGATGCGATGTATAGTGATAAGTAGCAATTCTGATTTCGTTTTCTACATGAATAGACCCCTCAGTGTGCTATAATGTGATTTTCAGCTCATTCAGTGTGCTATAATGTGATTTTCAGCTCATTCGGTGTGCTATAATGTGATTTTCAGCTCATTCAGTGTGCTATAATGTGATTTTCAGCTCATTCGGTCTGCATTATTTTGTCTCATACAGCGTGCTATAATGTGCATTTTGCAGCATTCACTGTGCTAAAAGGTGAATTTTGGATCATTTAGTGTGCTACAATTTTATTTTGGCCTTATTCAGTGTGTGCTACAATGTGAGTTTTGGATCATTCCGTGTGCTATCATGTTAATTTCGGATCATTCAGTGTGCTACAATGTGAATTTCAGCTCATTCAGCGTGCTACAATGTGAATTTCGCCTCATTCAGTGTGCTATAATGGGAATTTCGGCTCATACAGCGTGCTATAATGGGAATTTCGGCTCATTCTGTGTGCTGTAGAAACAGAATTTGTCGGCAGATAAGAACCACTTGGCCCAGCTAGTCTGCCCCTTTTTTTTCTTTCTTTTTTTTTTACATTATTTTTTATCTCTAACCTTATCTGATCCTTATTTCTTTGTAAGAATATCCTTATGTCTATCCCATGCATGTTTAAAATGCCCTACTGTCTTATCCTCTACCACCCCTGATGGAAGGAATGGTTATTCGCCAGTCTGTATCACCAGTGCGCAGGGTTCTCTCCACTAACTGGCAACATTTTATCAGTAATGGCAACAATAGGAAATTTTAGAAGCGAACGGGAAGGGCATTACTAAGTGGGAGGGGCTATGATTAGGGGGAGGAGTCATACTTCTTAAACCGCCCCCCCTAAAAGTTAAGTCTAGATCCGCCACTGCCCTTGAGTTCGTCCCGGAGCCGCGCCGCCGTCCTCCTCGCAGAGCCGGAAGATAGAAGCGTGAGTATGAGAAAAAAGAAGACTTCAGAGGCGGCAGAAGACTTCAGATCTTCACTGAGGTAGCGCACAGCAGTTAAGCTGTGCGCCATTGCTCCCACACAGCACACACAAACGGCAGTCACTGTAAGGGTGCAGGGCGCAGGGGGGGCGCCCTGGGCAGCAATATAACCTCAATTTCTGGCAAAAGAAGATATATACAGCTAGGCACTGTATATATAAAGAGCCCCCGCCAGTTTTTTATATATTTTAGCGGGACAGAAGCCCGCCGCTGAGGGGGCGGGGCTTCATCCTCAGCACTCACCAGCGCCATTTTCTCCACAGCACAGCGCTGAGAGGAAGCTCCCCGGACTCTCCCCTGCTTATCCACAGTGAAAGAGGGTTTTAAAGAAGGGGGGGGCCACATAATTTGGCGCAAAAATAAAGATTACAGCGCTATCTGGGTAAACATATTGTGTGTGTTTTTTCCTGGGTCATATAGCGCTGGGTATGTGTTGGCATACTCTCTCTCTGTCTCTCCAAAGGGCCTTGTGGGGGAACTGTCTTCAGATAAGAGGATTCCCTGAGTGTGTGGTGTGTCGGTACGCGTGTGTCGGCATGTCTGAGGTAAAAGGCTCTCATAGTGAGGAGGTGGAGTTAATGACTGTGGTGTCTCCGTCGGCAACACCGACACCTGACTGGTTGGATATGTGGAATGTTTTAGTGCTAATGTGAATTTATTGCACTGAGTCTAGGGAATGTACAGGCGTCAAACCCTGCCTTTCCCCTATGTCACAGGGACCTCCGGGGTCTCAAAAGAGCCCACTATCCATAATAGTAGACACTGATGCCGACACGGATTCTGACTCCAGTGTCGACTACGATGATGCAAAGTTACAGCCAGAATTGGCAAATAGTATTCAATATATGATTATTGTAATAAAAGATGTTTTGCATATCACAGAGAAACCCCCTGTCCCTGACACGAGGGTACACATGTATAGGGTAAAGAAACCTGAGGTAACCTTTCCCCCATCTCATGAACGAGTTATTGAAAAGGCTTGGGAATCTCCAGACAAGAAACTGCAGATTCCCAAAAGGATTCTTAGGGTGTATCCTTTCCCGCTAAGGACAGGATACGGTGAGAATCTTCCGCAAGGGGGGAAAAAAGCGTGGACACGCTTATCCAAAAGAGTAAAGCTGCCATCCCAAGATATGGCTACCCTCAGGGATCCTGCTGATCGCAAACAGCAGGCTACCTTAAAGTCCATTTACACACATTCTAGTACCTTACTCAGACCGGCAATAGTGTCGTCTGGAGTTTGTAGTGCGGTAGCAGCGTGGATAGGTACATTATCGACGGAAATGGATACCCTGGGTAAGGGTACCATTTTATTGACCCGGGGTCATATTAACGATGCTGTCTTATATATGAGAGATGCTCAAAGAGACATTGGCCTACTGGGTTCTAGAATCAACGCTATGTCGATTTCTGCTAGACGAGTCCTATGGACCCGGCAATGGACAGGTGATGCAGACTCAAAGAGGCATATGGAGGTTTTACCTTACAATGGTGAGGAATTGTTTGGGGAAGGTCTCTCGGACCTGGTCTCCACAGCTACAGCTGGTAAATCAAATTTTTTGCCTTTTATTCCCTCACAACCTAAGAAAGCACCACATTATCAGATGCAGTCCTTTCGGTCACAGAGAAACAAGAAAGTACGAGGTGCGTCCTTTCTTGCCAGAGGTAAGGGCAGAGGAAAGAAGCTGCACAACACAGCTAGTTCCCAGGAACAGAAGTCCTCCCAGGCCTCTACAAAATCCACCGCATGACGCTGGGGCTCCGCTAAGGGAGTCCGCCCCAGTGGGGGCACGTCTTCGAATTTTCAGCCACATCTGGTTTCACTCACAGGTGGATCCCTGGGCAATAGAAATTGTTTCTCAGGGTTACAAGCTGGAATTCGAAGAGGTGCCTCCTCGCCGGTTTTTCAAACCTGCTGACTTCTTCCCCAGAAAGGGAGATAATGGTAAATGCAATTCACAAATTGTATCTTCAACAGGTGGTGGTCAAGGTTCCCCTACTTCAACAAGGGAGGGGATATTACTCAACCCTGTTTGTAGTCCCGAAACCGGACGGTTCGGTCAGATCCATTTTAAATTTAAAATCCCTGAACCTATACTTGAAAAGGTTCAAGTTCAAGATGGAATCGCTCGGGGCGGTCATCGCCAGCCTGGAAGGGGGGGGGGGGTTTATGGTATTTCTGGACATAAAGGATGCGTACCTTCATGTTCCCATGTATCCACCTCATCAGGCGTATCTGAGATATGCGGTACAGGATTGTCATTACCAATTTCAGACGTTGTCGTTTGGGCTTTCCACGGCCCCAAGAATTTTCACCAAGGTAATGGCGGAAATAATGGTGCTCCTGCGCAAGCAGGGTGTCACAATTATCCCGTACTTGGACGATCTCCTCATAAAAGCGAGATCAAGAGAGCAGTTGCTGAACAGCGTCTCACTTTCACTGAAGGTGTTACAGCAAAACGGCTGGATTCTCAATATCCCGAAGTCGCAGTTGGTTCCTACGACTCGTCTGACCTTCTTGGGCATGATTCTGGATACAGACCAGAAAAGGGTTTATCTTCCGATAGAAAAAGCTCAGGAACTCATGACTCTGGTCAGGAACCTATTGAAGCCAAAACAGGTGTCAGTGCATCACTGCACTCGAGTCCTGGGAAAGATGGTGGCATCATACGAAGCCATTCCCTTCGGCAGGTTCCATGCGAGGACTTTCCAATGGGACCTACTGGACAAGTGGTCTGGGTCACATCTACAAATTCATCAGTTGATCACCAGAACCAGAACCAGGGTATCTCTCCTGTGGTGGCTGCAGAGTGCTCACCTTCTAGAAGGCCGCAGGTTCAGCATTCAGGACTGGATCCTGGTGACCACGGACGCGAGCCTCCAAGGTTGGGGAGCAGTCACACAGGGAAGAAACTTCCAAGGTCTTTGGTCAAGTCAAGAGACTTGTCTTCACATCAACATCCGGGAACTGAGGGCCATATACAACGCCCTACGTCAAGCGGAGACCTTACTTCGCGACCAACCAGTTCTGATCCAGTCAGACAACATCACCGCAGTGGCTCATGTAAACCGCCAAGGCGGCACAAGGAGCAGAGTGGCAATGGCGGAAGCCGCCAGGATTCTTCGCTGGGCGGAAAATCATGTAAGCGCACTGACAGCAGTGTTCATTCCGGGAGTGGACAACTGGGAAGCAGACTTCCTCAGCAGACACGACCTGCATCCAGGAGAGTGGAGACTTCATCAGGAAGTCTTCGTACAGATTGCAAGTCAGTGGGGACTGCCCCAGATAGACACGATGGCGTCCCGCCTCAACAAAAAGCTACAGAGGTATTACGCCAGATCAAAAGACCCTCAGGCGGTAGCTGAAGACGCCCTAGTGACACCGTGGGTGTTCCAGTCGGTATATGTGTTTCCTCCTCTTCCTCTCATACCCAAGGTGTTGAGAATAATAAGAAAAAGAGGAGTGAGAACAATTCTCATTGTTCCAGATTGGCCACGAAGGACCTGGTATCCGGATCTGCTGGAAATGCTCACAGAAGATCCGTGGCCTCTTCCTCTACGACAGGACCTGTTGCAACAGGGGCCCTGTCTGTTCCAAGACTTACCGCGGCTGCGTTTGACGGCATGGCGGTTGAACGCAGGATCCTAGCGGAAAAAGGCATTCCGGATGAGGTCATTCCTACGCTGAAAAAGGCTAGGAAGGACGTGACAGCTAAACATTATCACCGTATATGGCGAAAATATGTTTCTTGGTGCGAGGCCAGGAATACTCCTATGGGAGAATTCCATCTGGGCAGTTTCCTTCACTTCCTACAGACTGGAGTGAATTTGGGCCTAAAATTAGGCTCCATTAAGGTTCAGATTTCAGTCTTATCCATATTCTTTCAAAAAGAATTTACTTCTTTCCCAGAAGTACAGACTTTTGTGAAGGAAGTGCTGCATATTCAGCCTTCTTTTATACCTCCGGTGGCGCCTTGGGACCTTAACGTGGTGTTGAGTTTCCTTAAGTCGCACTGGTTTGAACCACTCAAAACGGTGGAGTTAAAATATCTCACTTGGAAGGTGGTCATGTTATTAGCCTTGGCTTCGGCTAGGCGAGTGTCGGAATTGGCGGCTTTGTCTCATAAAAGCCCCTATCTGGTTTTCCATATGGATGGAGCGGAATTGCGGACCCGTACTCAATTCTTGCCTAAGGTGGTGTCATCTTTTCATATGAACCAACCTATTGTGGTGCCTGTGGCTACGCGAAACTTGGAGGATTCCGAGTCCCTTGATGTAGTCAGGGCTTTGCAAATTTACGTGGCCAGAACGGCTAATGTCAGAAAAACAGAAGCACTGTTTGTTCTATATGCAGCCAACAAGGTTGGCGGCCCTGCTTCAAAGCAAACTATTGCTCGCTGGATCTGTAACACGATTCAGTAGGCGCATTCTACGGCTGGATTGTCGTTACCAAAATCGGTTAAGGCCCATTCCACTAGGAAGGTGGGCTCGTCTTGGGCGGCTGCCCGAGGGGTCTCAGCACTACAACTATACTGAGCTGCTATTTGGTCGGGTTCAAACACCTTTGTAAAGTTCTATAAGTTTGATACCCTGGCTGAGGAGGACCTCCTGTTTGCTCAATCGGTGCTGCAGTGTCATCCGCACTCTCCCGTCCGTTTTGGGAGCTTTGGTATAATTCCCATGGTCCTTACGGAGTCCCCAGCATCCTCTAGGACGTAAGAGAAAATAAGATTTTAAACCTACCGGTAAATCTTTTTCTCGTAGTCCGTAGAGGATGCTGGGCGCTCGTCCCAAGTGCGGACTACTTCTGCAAGACTTGTATATAGTTTTGCTTACATAAGGGTTATGTTATAGTTTCATCGGTCTTGGACTGATGCAATGTTGTTTTCATACTGTTAACTGGTTAGTATATCACAAGTTATACGATGTGATTGGTGTGGCTGGTATGAATCTTGCCCTTGGATTAACAAAAATCCTTTCCTCGTACTGTCCGTCTCCTCTGGGCACAGTTTCTCTAACTGAGGTCTGGAGGAGGGGCATAGAGGGAGGAGCCAGTGCACACCCATACCTAAAGTCTTTCTTAAAGTGCCCATGTCTCCTGCGGAGCCCGTCTATCCCCATGGTCCTTACGGAGTCCCCAGCATCCTCTACGGACTACGAGAAAAAGATTTACCGGTAGGTTTAAAATCTTATTTATTCACCGTTCGTCAGTCTTGGAGTGCCATTCCCATTGTTATTTTTTGTGCATTTGGTGTGTACCATCCCCAGGAAAGGGAACCCAAGCAGGTAACATTGCAGTGGTTACACATTTTAGAGTGCCGGATTGTTACCAAGGTGCTGTTGTCTGTGCAGAAAATACCCCAACTGACCAATCGAGTCCATGTGAGTGTGACCTGCAGGAGACTAGGCATTGGGCACACTCGGGGGCTGAGCTGCTCTTCTGCAGCGGCGTCAGCAGGTGCAGCACGTTGTCAGCGCCTTGATATCACTACACCGGCACCACAGGGACCGTACCATCTGCCACACAGTAGAGCTCCTTATACATCTTACTCCACAGTAGAGCCCCTTTTACACATTATGCCATGATAGAGCCCGTTATACACATTATGCAATAGTAGAGCCTCATATAGAGTACGTTAAACCACATTAGAGCCGCTTACACGTTACACCACAGTAGAACTGCTTATACACTTTACACCTCAGTAGAACTGCTTATACACATTACACCTCAGTAGAGCCCCCTATACATGTTACACCACAGTAGGATCACTTATACATGTTACACCACAGTAGAGCTGCTTATACACACACAGATTGCACAGGGACCAGGGGCACGCTGACACACACAGATTGCTGAGTGAGTGACATATCCCTAACTGAACCTACTTGTTCTTCTGTCCTCTCTAGTATGATGGAAGTATTCCACTCTGTTTTCTTGCATTACGGGTGGTTGCACGGTGCACTAAACACTTCAGGTGAGGTAGAGGTAGTGGGTCCATGGCTCCCATTCTCAAACATGGACAGAGCCGGCACTTCCAGCTGCTGCGGTTCCTGATATATCACTTCCACCTGGCATGCAGATGTAGTCACTGCCTTATGTGGCAGTGCGGTATACCCAATAGTAACGGCTGATTGGGGCGGCGGACGGGCACCATCAAATTAGATGGCGCCAGCAGAATGACTGTGGCTGCGTCAGGCTGCGTATGCAGTCGGACCGCCACCATTTTTCTGGTCACACCCCTTTGACACCTTGCACTGTCAATCAAACTGTGATTGTATCCTTCCGGTGAAGGTCCGTGTATGCGCAAATAGCCAGGTCGGTATATATGTTTTATTCTTTTCAAGGAGTGTGAGGCGTGCCGATCATGTTGCATGTTGAAAATAGATAGAGATGGTGTGTGTGTTTGTGTGTGTGTGTGTGTGTGTGTGTGTGTGTGTGTGTGTGTGTGTGTGTGTGTGTCTGTCTGTCTATCTATAATTAAGTTTGGTTAAACAAAACATGTTGGGATGCCTCTTGCTATGTTTCTAACTTTTGTAGACTTTTAACTGGATTTTATAGAATTTTTCTGGGACTATAGAGCCATTCTATGATGCAGTGTTTATTATGGCAATATGATAGCAATTTTGGAGAGGTGGTTTCAGAAAAGTTTATACTGATTTTTTTCTCTTGAGAGCATATTTTATCTGGGGGTTCCTCCCCTTTTGAAACAAAAAATTGTATTGTTTTATGGTATTGCTTCATAGTGCAATTTTTTTTTTTTTTGGGGGGGGGGGGGGGGGGGGGTTTACCTCTATCAGCTAAAATGGCTCTCTAAACATTACTACACTCACATGTCATTTGTGTAAGAGTATGGCTAATCGACTTAAATTTGAAGTACTAGCTGATGATCTTATCTCAAACCTCCCTTCCCCCCTCTGTTTACACCACATATTCATGTTAGAGGCACCCCTGGTTTGTAGCTGTGTCTCAGAATAGACCAAACATATCCAAAATCGCCTGAAAAGAAACAACATAAAAAATTGTAACATCACTCCCAGCATTGTTCACTTGGTATATATGAAGGCATTCTGAAAGGTTACAGCAACTACTCCATGCCCAGTAGCTTGCTCTCTGGTTTCTGTCCAGTCTCATATTTTCACATTGGGTTTACTGGCACAGGATATCTGTATTTTGACAAGACCACAGATACCCAATTACCACACTTATAATTTGTAGATTTACATCACACACTACCTGCATTGAGTGAGTGGAAGTATTGTACTTTTACATAAACTTCTGGCTTCAAGTGAGGTGTTTTCAGAACCATATGAGTACAATAAATGGTTCCCTTGATATTAGGTAATCCTGAGAGCCTATAGAAGGCTACCATTAGGTTCTGCCACTCTTGACTCAGTGCCATGAAAGAGTTTAATGTGTAATCCCTAACATCCTAGAGTTTTCAGACTGAAAGGAGTATGTGGCCATAAAGTGCAGTACACACAGTAATTTATGCAGCCCAGGCACTACTTAGCTACTACAATACAAAGGTTCTAAATCGTATCTCACCTGCTTATATAGACTCAGGAGGTCTGAACCACCTCCTGATCTGAGAGGGAATCCAGGGATATTGAAAGTGGTCCTTATTTCTAGTGTTGCTCTTGTGCCCTCATCCATTTTACTCCTCACTGAGTCATTGATATGCTTTGATATATCTTCCCCATAGTCTCTGAGTCCATGTTCCTGTACATCCAACAAAACCTATGGTTTGAAGCAATCCCAGGAGAAATGTATTTGAATCAATAAAAACGGGTATTCATCTCACTGGGCATTACAACAACATATGCAACTAGCTATTGGCCTGGCTATGAGAACCATCCAGTTTGTTGAAACAAACTACCTTCTAAGAGGCTGTTTAAGCCACATGTTATGCATTTAAACCAAGGGGCAGATGTATTTACCTGGAGAAGGCATAAGGAAGTGATAAACCAGTGATAAATGCAAGGTGATAAACGCACCAGCCAATCAGCTCCAATGTGTAAATTAATAGTTAGGAGCTGATTGGGTGGTGCGTTTATCGCCTTGCATTTATCACTGGTTTATCACTTCCTTATGCCTTCTCCAGGTTAATACATCTGCCCCAAGTGCCTTAATTTCATGGAGATATAGCAAAGATATTTTTTATTTAAGTTCTTTCAGTCAACTTAGCCAAACATCTCAATAGTAAACCACAATATGTGTTCACTGAGCTTTTGACAGAAATCATTATTCATAGCCCGAAATTGACACCCAGACTGTTAACATTCAATATTTAATAAAATATAATTATTGTAATTAGAAATACAATTCCGCCTTAACGACTCTCTCCTCCATAACCCGGAGATATGTTCCCATCTTCGGGACACGATCTCCGACTATTTTACCCTGAATGATACCCCTGATATTTCTAGGTCCACTCTCTGGTTGGCGCACAAGGCAGTTCTTCGTGGACACGTTATCAGCCTAGCTTCAAAAGCTAAAAAACAATCTCTCACCCAGTTTAACAAACTCTCTATTAAACTCCACTCACTTGAGACCCAGCATAAGGCGTCCTCCGACCAGGCTGTCTTGTCCGAACTTCGTACTGTTAAGGCGGAACTTGATCTCCTTCTCTCTGGACCGGTGGCCAGGCGTCTTAAGTGGCTTCGCCAATCCTTTTATGAGAAGGGAGACAAGGCGGACAAGATCCTAGTGGCACGACTCCGTTCCACGAGAGCCAAAACTAATATTGTCTCTATCAGAAACTCTCTCAATCAACTCGTCCAAGACCCCACGGCCATTAGAGCTGCCTTTCAATCCTACTACGCTGACCTATACAACCTCCCGCCCCCCTCACCTGGTCCTCCCCTCTGCCCCACTCTGATCTAGTCTCTCACTTTCTTTCTGCTTCTAACCTGCCTAGATTGCCCCAGGACGCCATGGACCATCTTAACAATGAGATCTCGGTGGAAGAAATTGCTCAGACTATACTTATGCAAAAAATTGGTAAATCCCCGGGCCCGGATGGGTTTACAGCTCTTTACTATAAAAAATTCTCTGCTCTTCTCGCCCCCCCACCTGCAGTCCCTGTTCAATAGGATTGTCCATGGTGACCCCTTTCCCCCTGAGATGTTGGAGGCTAGAATTGTGGTGATCCCTAAAGAAGGCAAGGATACCCTTAACTGCGCTAGCTACCGCCCTATATCTCTCTTGAATCTGGACCTGAAAATCTTCGCTAAGATTCTGGCCAACCGCCTTAACCCATACCTCTCCTCCCTTATTCATTACAACCAGGTGGGGTTTATCCCGGGCCGTCAGGCGAGAGATAACACCAGACGTGCTGTTGATCTTATACATATCTCGAACTCCAGGAGAGCCCCCACTATCATGCTCTCCTTAGATGCTGAAAAGGCATTTGACCGAATCTCCTGGAGTTTTCTGAGAGCCACCCTGGAGGCCTATGGCTTGTCCGGTGGCTTTCTCACTGGCGTCCTGGCACTATACTCCACCCCCTCTGCCGCAGTTTTAATCAATGGTGTACCGTCAGCCCCACTTAGCATCTCAAATGGTACACGCCAGGGTTGCCCCCTCTCACCACTAATATTTGCCCTCATTATTGAACCCCTCGCTTCTCAAATTAGAGCCCATCCAGATATACACGGAATACAAGTAGGCCATACCGACCCTAAAATCTCCCTCTTCACTGACGACATCCTACTCTCCCTGACCCAACCCCTTATCTCACTCCCAAACTTATTCTCAGTCCTGCATTCTTATAGCCTTATATCAGGATATAAGATCAACTACTCCAAATCCGAGGCTATGCTGCTTCATATCCCTCACCGAGAGGCTGAGTCCCTTTGCGCTAACTTTAATTTTAAATGGCAGCCCACAAAGATTAAATATTTGGGGATTTACCTGACCTCTCGCTATGATTCTCTCTTCCGGGAAAACTTTCCACCCCTTTTCACCAACACACTCGCTGACCTGACCTCCTGGAATAGCCTTTTTATTTCGTGGCTGGGCAGGATCATAGCGGTTAAAATGACCATAGTCCCCAAATGGCTTTATCTTTTCCAGACCCTCCCAGTAGCAGTCCCGGCCTCCTTTCTACGCACTATCCAACGAGCCCTTGTGCGCTTTATTTGGAATCACAGACCCCCCCCCCCCGCATCGCCGCCAATACCTTGAAAAGGCCAACCTCCGTGGGAGGTAGGGGCCTTCCTGATATCAAACCTTACTATCTCGCCTCCCACTTATCCCATATCGTCACCTCATGCTCCTCCGGGATCCGTATCTTGGCTGGATATTGAGGCAGCTTTTGTTAGCCTCTCGGACCTGACCCCCTTATGGGGCCTGCCCTCCACCTCCCGTCCCCCAACCTCTAAACTTCTCCCCACTATTAAATTTAACCTTAAAATCTGGGACTCCCTCTCCCTGAAGAAGGGTCTCACCACTACCCCCTCGCCCTTGACCCCTATCTGGCAGAACCCTATGTTTCCTCCTGGACTCTCAAGTGTGAGGTTCCGTTTATGGATTACACTGGGCTTCAAATTCCCGACTAACTTTGCCGATCGGGGCCAATGGCTGTCCCTACCTGACCTTCGCACCCACTTAATCCCTTCCAATTTTTACAAATCCGCCACTTCTTAGGTTCCTTCCCCTCCTCCGCCTTGCTTCGTGTCCTCACCCCCTTTGAAAGTTTATGCATTAACTCCCACCTCTCCAAAGGCTTAATCTCCCAACTCTACTCTCTCTTACTAGATTCTGCCCTTTCCCCCCCCCCCGGCCCCACGAGCTCGCATGGGAACGTGATCTTGGACCCCCACCAGAGAGTGAGGACTGGGAGGACATGAGACTGGGGATTGCTAAATCCTCTATTGCTACTGCTTTTAAGGAAACAGTCTACAAAGTTTACTACCGTTGGTACTACACCCCTGACCGACTAAACAAATTCTTTCCATCTTCCTCCCCTAATTGCTGGAGGAACTGCGGGGCCAGGGGCACTATGCTCCACATATGGTGGACCTGCCCGTCCATTGCTTCCTTCTGGAACCTAGTCCACTCCCTCCTCAATTCGCTGTTGGATTCTCCTGTGCTGAAAGATCCTTGGATCTTTTTGCTATGTCTCCCTCCCCCGTTGCTCAATAAATTTTCCCAAAATCTGGCCACACATATCCTGACGGCGGCAAAGTCGCTGATAGCTCTTAATTGGAAGAACCCCTCACCACCCTCTCTCCCGTCCCTTAAAACCAAAATTTGGCACATTGCCTCAATGGAAAAGATCACATACTATCTCCACGACCGGGGCCACATTTTTGAGCAGGTCTGGGCCCGCTGGCTCGCTGCTGAATGTAGATGCCCAGCCCCCCACTCTTACTCCTAACTTCCTCCGCAGACCCATGGGCACTCCCTACTGTTCCCCCCTTATGTCTTCCTCCTCCTCTTTTCTTCTCTCTCTCTCTCTCCTCTTCTTTCCCCTTTCCTACTCTTCTCCTGTCTCCCCCTTGATCCCCCTCCCCCTCCCTCTTCTGATCCTACCATTTCTAGGATATATACTGTGCACAGATTATTCCGTGGTTCCCCCCCCTCGCCCCCTCTCCCCCTTTCCCTTTCCCCCTCCCCCCCCCCCTGAATTCCATACTTGAATGTTACTGTTCTTTCTTTTTTGATTAACTTTGTTGTTTATTTGAAAAATTGTGGTTTATGCTGGACGTTGGTCCCGATGGCCTCCTGTCCCTTATGTTCATGTAATGTTTCCTTACTATGACTAACCACGTATAAATAAAGAATTTAAAAAAAAAAAGAAATACAATTCCGCTCCATGTCTAGAAATCTATCATCCATGGATTTCTTGAAACTTAAGAATAGTCTGGAAATATCTTTGTTAGCACATACATGTGAATAATAATTACATAAGTCATTGTGTACGGGCTCATCTATGCCACTAAATAGCAGTAAAGTACAGTACAAAAGAGAGGTCTAAGTAAATATTTTTCAGTGTTTGTCAACTGACTGCAATACAGCCTGGAAAGATACACAAATAAAGATCATTATTAGAGCAGGTGCTCTATATACATTGGTCTTTTGATTGCTATTATTATTGATTGGAGCATCATTTCCTGAAGCAGCATTAGAAGCCAGAGCTCAGGATAGATGGAGGATTGTGCTTGCTGGGAAGAGACCACACTGCATTCAGAACAGGACATTTCGGGTGCAAAGATTCATGTGAGTACTGTTTTTAATGTCCAGCATACATGCGTCAATGAAGGGACTGCTTTGTAATGTCTCCATGTTTGGGGGTTCAATCTTAAGGCTCAACATGAGCCCCAAAGTTAGTAAGATCTACTTCTTGAAGAAAAGACATTGATATTTTGCAGGATTTGTTTGTCTATTGTGTTTTACAAGATGTTCCATATACAGTAAGTGGCCACGAGAAACCTTATTTAAAATGCATGTAGCCATAGGGACCTGTGCCTTATAAACAGTGCAGGGATGTGTCACTTATGATTCCATTTGAATGTATGTATCTCTGATTTATTTCCCCCCCAAAGAATATAACAGCTGCATAATGGGGATAAGGTGTAATCAGGGAGATTGATGGACTATTCTCAGGGAGTGAGGGAGATTGCTGCTATTTCAGGGAGTCTCCTGTAGAATGAGGAAGGTTAGGCAACTATGAATCAAATCCTCGGTTTTATTAAACAAACAATCGATATTTTCTTCATTTGCAGAAATGCAATATAAAATATTACACAGGGCCTATTACACCCCAAAACTACGACACTTAACGGGTATAGCAGATAATTCCGATTGCTTTAAATGTTCACTGCCCGAGGCGGATATTCTTAATTGTCTGTGGTCCTGCAATATTGTACAATCATTTTGGAAAGGTATCCAATCCTATATCACTGACACTTTACATATCCCATTTACTATGACTATGCCCTCGGCTCTAGGGAATCACTATCCTCCATTGGTAGCTTCTAGGCCTGCAGTTGGTGTTTGCCTTTTCTTGGCTAAAGCAGCAGCTGTGACCAAGAAAACTATCTTGTCTAAATAGATCCAACCTGATCATATTTCTGTGACATTTATGCTTCCCAGACTTGCCTATGTCTATCAAATGGACTGGATTGAATGTTCATTAGATGCTGAATCAAGAGCATAAAAATGATTTGATATTTGGTTGCCCTATATTGTTACACTCTCTGCTGTGGAAAAAGACGACATCAGAAAGATAGTCCATCTGACCACATGGTATAATATGGCTGTTTTAAAAGGAGATGCTCCCCCTTTTTAATTGGGTTATTCAGGTTTTCTTTAACTTTATTTGATCTAATGATACCTTCTTTATTTTATATATTTGATGTCCCCTGCTGTAATGTCTTCATTGTGATTTTGCTCTTTTGGGGATGGGTTCTTGTCCCTTTGTTTGTTGATATTACTTTTACTTGATGTGGACTATATTTACTTATCTGCTATTCTGTGCATACCGCTGTCATTTGTATACTTAGTTATGCTTTTTCTTCTTAATAAATATATATTTTTTTAAATAAATAAATTCACATACATTAAACATCTTTCTTTTCATTAATTAATCTTTAAACATAGAACTTTGTATTCCACAGCCACGATCTAACACCGGCCCACTCAGAACACCAATAAGCAGGTTAAATGTGTATTTCACCTAAAGTAGCTCCTTTTCCTGCTGTTCACCAATCCTCTGTTTTCTGCACAGAGTTTCGGTGTTTAGGGTAAGGATATTCATAGAGGAGGAAGGCAAGCTCAATATTTACAGGATCAGGAATCAGATTTGAAAACCAAGTACAGGTTGAGTATCCCATATCCAAATATTCCAAAATACGGAATATTCCGAAATACAGACTTTTTTGAGTAAGAGTGAGATAGTGAAACCTTTGTTTTTTGATGGCTCAGTGTACGCAAACTTGGTTTAATACACAAAGTTATTAAAAATATTGTATTAAACGACCTTCAGGCTGTGTGTATAAGGTGTATATGAAACAAAAATGAATTGTGTGAATGTAGACACACTTTGTTTAATGAACAAAGTTATAAAAAATATTGGCTAAATGACCTTCAGGCTGTGTATAAGGTGTATATGAAACATAAATGCATTCTGTGCTTAGATTTAGGTCCCATCACCATGATATCTCATTATAGTATGCAATTATTCCAAAATACGGAAAAATCCCATATCCAAAATACCTCTGGTCCCAAGCATTTTAGATAAGGGATACTCAACCTGTATAAAATTGCCTGGCAGAAGCAACTCGGAAAGTAGCTAAAGGTCAAGGCTCAGAGAATGATCAAAGTGACGGGATCATACAAGGTCCTACACAGATAAACAACTGAGATACAAGCACTGAGTAAAATAAACTTAGGGATATATTCATCAAAGAGCCAAAGGGGATTTTGCCACAGTAATGTGATTATTATTGCAATCTCACTGTTTTTCTATGTTGAGCTTTGTCCCTTGCTTGTATGAAACAATAAAAAAATCAGTCTACAAATAATGTGCTAATCTTACACTTACCTGCCAACATGCCCATTTCAGGAGGGACAAAAAGCTGTGTTCCTGGACTTCCCTCTTAATTTAGAATTGCAGTCACCTGTTTTGAACAGATTAATTGATAACATATGTATTTCAATACAGGTGACTGAAATCATAAATTAAGAAGGAAGTCACGGACAAGAGAATTTTGTTCCTCCTGGAAAGGGTCATGTTGGGAGGTATACTTACATACTATCAAGTTTAACTAAAACATCAATCCCTCCAACTGCCCTTCTAAAGGCCCATACACACTAGGAGATTTTTTTCCATAGATTTCAGTGAAAATGACTGTTGTGAACAATCGTTCTAGTGTGTACACAGCAAACGATGAACGATGCACATTCCCATCGTCGTTTAAAGCAGGTTGTCAGTTGTCCATGCATGCAGCTCAATCCTAGCCAGATCGTTCGTCGTTCAGATCATTTGTAAAATAAGCTCAGTCTGTACACTCAATATCATTTGTCAGGGACTCAAGGGAAATCGCTCATTTTCCAAATTGTTAATTGTTCTCATTTTTCAAGTCTTCTAGTGTGTACGGGCCTTATACATACAGTATATAAGTATACAGCCTCATCTTTTGACTCATCACCCTGACATTTTTTATTTCTAAACTATCCTTCTTTCGTTGATGGATGTTTAAAATTTAAAATGAGTTTAAAGTTTAAAATGAGTGTAACCATAACCAATAACTGCAGACACACTACGCACTGGGACGGGCGCCCAGCATCCTCTACGGACTAAGAGAAAAGGATTTACCGGTAGGTATTAAAATACTATTTTCTCATACGTCCTAGAGGATGCTGGGGACTCCGTAAGGACCATGGGGTTTATACCAAACCTCCAGACTGGGCGGGAGAATGCGGACGACTCTGCAGCACCGATTGAGCAAACACGAGGTCCCCATCAGCCAGGGTATCAAACTTGTATAGCTTAGCCAAAGTGTTTGAACCTGACCAAATAGCCGCTCGGCAAAGTTGAACCGGCGATACTCCTTGGGCATCCGCCCAAGAAGAGCCCATCTACCTAGTAGAATGGGTCACCACTGACTTTGGTACCGGCAATCCAGCCGTAGAACGAGCACGCCGAATCGTATCACAGATCTAGCGTGTAACAGAGACGCAGGCGCCCCAATCACGCTGGGGCATACCGGACAAACAGAGCCTCTGTTTCCCCAATCTGAGCCAAATTGGCGACATAAATATTCAAAGCCCTGACTACATCGAGAGACCTTGAATCAGCCAATGCTTAAGCAACCACAGGCATCAAATAGGCAGGTTTCTGCGAAACACCGAAACCACTTTTGGCAGAACTATTATCCGAGTTCTCAATTCCGCTCTATCCACCTGGAAGATCAAACAGGGGCTCTTGTGAGACCCAGCCGCTACTTCCAACATCCGCCTTGCGGACGCCAAAGCCAAAAGCATGACCACTCTCCAAGAGAGAAATTTAACACAACCTTTCATAAAGGTTCCAAACATTTAGACACAAGAAACCGCAATACCACGTCAAGGTCCCATGGTGCCAATGGGGCACAAATGGAGGTTGGATGTGCAGTAATCCTTCCACGAAGGTCCGAAGTTCCGGAAAGGTTGGCAATTCTTTCTTGAAAGAAAATTTATAAGGCCAAAACCGCACTGAAATGGAGCCTAACTTTAGGCCTGCACCCACACCTGCTTGCAAAGACTGGAGAAGAACGACCCAGCTGAAATCTTCCGTAGTAGCCTTCTTGGATTCACACCAAGACACACATTTTCTCCAAACACGGTGGTAAGGCTTTTCCGTTACTTCTTTTCTAGCCCGAAGAAGTGTGGAAACGATTTCACTGGGAATATCCTTTCTGGTTAGGATATGGCGTTCAACCGCCACGCCGACAAACGCAGCCGCGGTAAGTTTTGATACACGCCTGGATCTTGTTGTAACAGTTCCTCACGTAGAGGAAGAGGCCAGGGATCTTCTATGAGTAAATCCTGAAGAACTGGATACCAAGCCCTCCTTGTTTAGACCGGAACAATGAGGATCACCTGAACCTTTGTTCTTCTTACGTTTATCACCTTCAGAAGAGTGAAAACGGAGGGGACACATAGACTAACTGAAAACACCCAAGGTGTCCCGAGGACGTCCACTGCTATAGCTTGAGTGTCCGCTGACCTGGAACTATATCTCTGAGATCTCTCGTAGAGGCGAGACGCCAACATGTCCACTTTAGGCACTCCTCAAAGACTTGTCGCTTCAGTGAAAACTTCTCGATGATGACCGTATTTCTCCCGGATGGAGATCGCGTCTGCAGAGGAATCTATTTCTCCGTCGTTCACATCCGGAACGAAGACTGCTAACATAGCGTTTAGCAGTCTTTCCACCCAGCGGAAAACTTTTCCGGCATCTGCCATTGCCTCTTTGCTCCTTGTTCTGCCCTAGCGGCTTACTTACAACACTGCTGTCAAGTCGTCCGACAGAATTAACACGGGCAGATCACGAAGCATATGTTAATTGAAAATAGCTCTTAATTCAAGAAAGCTTATTGCAGACAAGCTTCCCAGCTTGACCTTTCCCTCTGGAAATTCTTCCCTTGCACGGATTGCTCCCCAGTCTCGGAGATCTGCATGCATGGACACCAGGATCTCATCCTGGATTCCGAGCCGTCGTCCCTCTAGGAGGTGAGAACTGAGCCGACACCACAGGAGTGAAAATCTGGCCATTAGGATTATATTCCGGCGCATGCGCAGGTGAGACCCGGACCACATTTCCAACTGGCCCCGTGAAAACCACTCTGGCATTTGACCTGCTCACCGAAAAGGCCTCATAGGCCGCACCGATCTTCTTCATCAACGGAACATATTGATGGATTGTCACTGCAAATCTGATCCGACTCCGGATCCTCAGACCTCTTTCCACAGGAACACACAGAACTTCAACCATTCCGTATCTACTCTGATACCCACCTCCGACGCCTGCGTCGTTGGGAATAACAGCCTTCCACTGTGTTGAAGAACAGTCGGAGAGAAAACAACGATTTGCACCACTTGGTCTTGACCTCGCCTTAATCAGGAGAGTGTCCCAGTACAGAACAACAAAAGCTCTTACTATTGAAAGAATACCATCCCACTGCCATCACTCCAGTGAAATGGCAAAGACAATCCTGGATATCCACCCAGGTAATCCGAATGCGAAAAACAACGCATTTAAACCTCTTAGTTTTTTTTGTTTTGTTTTTTTAAACAGGGACAGCAGGACAATGCCCTGAACCTGACGCACCTCTGGTATGGCGTCGCGTACGACCTCCCCTTCCAGAGGGGAAACGGCAAGATCTATTAGAAAAATCAGTGAGGGGAAACATCTATAACACCAGAATGTCCCCCTTTGGATTCTATAATTAACTCACAGGTCCTAGTCTATTCCCAGACTGACTGAAAAGTAGTAGACGAGTTCCCACCGGAGTGGGCTCCATCCAGATAGATTCAGCGACATGTGGTGGATGTGGTAGAAACAGAAAACGACATCCGCTTCTGCAAACCTAACCAGGCTGCAGAACTCTTACCTTTTCACCATCCACTATCTGCACAGAAAAGGAAAAAAGAACGGTATTGAACTGGTTAAAACGACTGCATCCCACAAAAGAATGCGTCACCAACCGTTGTGAAGGAGACTAACTCACGAAGTTAGATTTACCAGCAGTATCCGCCGAGATTGACTGAACTGAGGCATCCCCAAACAGCGGTACACCGTCCCAGGAAGAAACTCCAGTATCTCTCAGAGTCAGCCTCAGCATTCCCCCGGCCACACCTCCTGTATACGCACGGCAGCCTGGTGCAATGTTATAGAGAAGAACCAACATAAGGAACATCCCCTCTCTCTTTAGGGTAATTCTATCGGATGCCTTTCCAAATATAAACACTCCCTCATGTGCATGTAATGCAAATAAGCCCAAAGCATAGAAATAAAATATCACTTAGCTTCCTGTATACGATCCTTTGTGACAGGGCCCCGTGTCAACCAGGAGTTGACTTTCACAGTATTCTATCAGCGGCGGGAAAGGAATAAACATTCGGACTCCTTGTGAGGATCTGAGACCAACTCGTCACGGCCGACCTAGAGCTTTATCAACAGAGCGACCAGCACATGAGAAGGAATACTTTTACTGCAGCATTCATTATAAATCATAATATGATATACATAATGTAATATACAATTACACACATATCCTAAATATATATATATATATATATATATATATATATATATAAAACATACATATAAGCGGATTGTCCGGAACCTTCGGGTCCCTAGTGACATTAATGTGTTTTGAATGTGTATGACCATGTACTGAATGCCCCAGTTGTGGATCTACCAGGAAACATGATGGTCGACAGAAAACTTAGTATTCGTCGACAGCAGGGAGTAGTAACCAGGCAAAATAACATTCTTGCAACCCCGAGGGAAGTATACATAAATAAGTTTAATAACACTCCCCCACATATACTACCATGTCTTTGCTCGAGCTACAGGCCCATGGAACTGTACCATACACATACATATAAATATATATACAGGTATAAGGTAGTTACAACATGTTAATTTACACCCAGTAATAACAGTTGGTGCCGACAGGGTCACCCACATACTACTGTGTTTCCCATACAGTGTTTACTTTTGACAAGCATACAACTGCCGACCAGCCGATACTGCATCTACCGAATCAAGTACCCACAGGCGTCGGCGATGTTGAAAGTGATCCCCACAGCTGGTTGTGTCGACAAGTACCCACAGGCGTCGGCGATGCCGACAGTGATCCCCACAGGTGGTTGTGTCAACATATGTGGACTAAAATGCCATAGTGGGTATATCTGACAGGGAACACACATAGATATATGCACAACACAATGATTACATGGCCATTTCTAAAATAGTGCTATATTTAGTTTGTACTGTATACATTGCTTTTGGTGGGGACATTGAGAAAATGGCGCTGAATCCTGTTGTGAGGGCTAAGCCCCGCCCCTTCTTGGCTCACTTCAGCCCCTCTTTTAATAAAGCTTTTTATTAGTGATGAGCGGGTTCGGTTCCTCGGAATCCGAACCCCCCCGAACTTCAGCCTTTTTACACGGGTCCGAGGCAGACTCGGATCTTCCCGCCTTGCTCGGTTAACCCGAGCGCGCCCGAACGTCATCATCCCGCTGTCGGATTCTCGCGAGGCTCGGATTCTATCGCGAGACTCGGATTCTATATAAGGAGCCGCGCGTCGCCGCCATTTTCACACGTGCTTTGAGATTGATAGGGAGAGGACATGGCTGGCGTCCTCTCCGTTTAGAATAGAAATAGATAGAGAGTGAGACACTTGATTTACTGGAGCTTAGGAGTACTCAGAGAGTGCAGAGTTTACTAGTGACTGACCAGTGACCACCAGTGCAGTTTTATTATTATTTAATATAATCCGTTCTCTGCCTGAAAAAAAACGATACACAGTGACACAGTATACCATATCTGTGCTCAGCCTCAGTGTGCTGCATCATCTATGTATATCTTACTGTGCTGAGTGCTCACTGCTCACACAGCTTAATTGTGGGGGAGACTGGGGAGCAGTTATAGCAGGAGTACATTAACAGTGCACACTTTTGCTGCCAGAGTGCCACTGCCAGTGTGACTGACCAGTGACCACTGACCACCAGTATATTGTGACTGTCTGCCTGAAAAAGTTAAACACTCGTCGTGTGGTGTTTTTATTCTATAAACGCATTCTGCTGACAGTGTCCAGTAGGTCCGTCATTATATAATATATACCTGTCCTGCAGTAGTGATATATATATATTTTATATATTTTATATCATTATCATCCAGTCTATATTAGCAGCAGACGCAGTACGGTAGTCCACGGCTGTAGCTACCTCTGTGTCGGCAGTCGCTCGTCCATCCATAATTGTATACCACCTACCTGTTGTGTTTTTTTTTTCTATCTTCTTGATACTAGTAGCTTACTTTAGGAGTCTGCAGTGCTGACAGTGTCCAGCAGGTCCGTCATTATATAATATATACCTGTCCGGCTGCAGTAGTGATATATATATATTTTTTATATCATTATCATCCAGTCTATATTAGCAGCAGACGCAGTACGGTAGTCCACGGCTGTAGCTACCTCTGTGTCGGCAGTCGCTCGTCCATCCATAATTGTATACCACCTACCTGTGGTGTGTTTTTTTTTCTATCTTCTTGATACTAGTAGCTTACTTTAGGAGTCTGCAGTGCTGACAGTGTCCAGCAGGTCCGTCATTATATAATATATACCTGTCCGGCTGCAGTAGTGATATATATATATTTTTTATATCATTATCATCCAGTCTATATTAGCAGCAGACGCAGTACGGTAGTCCACGGCTGTAGCTACCTCTGTGTCGGCAGTCGCTCGTCCATCCATAATTGCATACCACCTACCTGTTGTGTTTTTTTTTTATCTTCTTGATACTAGTAGCTTACTTTAGGAGTCTGCAGTGCTGACAGTGTCCAGCAGGTCCGTCATTATATAATATATACCTGTCCGGCTGCAGTAGTGATATATATATATTTTTTATATCATTATCATCCAGTCTATATTAGCAGCAGACGCAGTACGGTAGTCCACGGCTGTAGCTACCTCTGTGTCGGCAGTCGCTTGTCCATCCATAATTGTATACCACCTACCTGTGGTGTTTTTTTTTTTCTATCTTCTTGATACTAGTAGCTTACTTTAGGAGTCTGCAGTGCTGACAGTGTCCAGCAGGTCCGTCATTATATAATATATACCTGTCCGGCTGCAGTAGTGATATATATATATTTTTTATATCATTATCATCCAGTCTATATTAGCAGCAGACGCAGTACGGTAGTCCACGGCTGTAGCTACCTCTGTGTCGGCAGTCGCTCGTCCATCCATAATTGTATACCACCTACCTGTGGTGTTTTTTTTTTCTATCTTCTTGATACTAGTAGCTTACTTTAGGAGTCTGCAGTGCTGACAGTGTCCAGCAGGTCCGTCATTATATAATATATACCTGTCCGGCTGCAGTAGTGATATATATATTTTTTTTATATCATTATCATCCAGTCTATATTAGCAGCAGACACAGTACGGTAGTCCACGGCTGTAGCTACCTCTGTGTCGGCAGTCGCTCGTCCATCCATAATTGTATACCACCTACCTGTTGTGTTTTTTTTTCTATCTTCTTGATACTAGTAGCTTACTTTAGGAGTCTGCAGTGCTGACAGTATCCAGCAGGTCCGTCATTATATAATATATACCTGTCCGGCTGCAGTAGTGATATATATATATATTTTTTATATCATTATCATCCAGTCTATATTAGCAGCAGACGCAGTACGGTAGTCCACGGCTGTAGCTACCTCTATGTCGGCAGTCGCTCGTCCATCCATAATTGTATACCACCTACCTGTGGTTTTTTTTTTTCTATCTTCTTGATACTAGTAGCTTACTTTAGGAGTCTGCAGTGCTGACAGTGTCCAGCAGGTCCGTCATTATATAATATATACCTGTCCGGCTGCAGTAGTGATATATATATATATTTTTATATCATTATCATCCAGTCTATATTAGCAGCAGACGCAGTACGGTAGTCCACTGCTGTAGCTACCTCTGTGCCGGCAGTCGCTCGTCCATCCATAATTGTATACCACCTACCTGTGGTGTTTTTTTTTTTTTCTATCTTCTTGATACTAGTAGCTTACTTTAGGAGTCTGCAGTGCTGACAGTGTCCAGCAGGTCCGTCATTATATAATATATACCTGTCCGGCTGCAGTAGTGATATATATATATTTTTTATATCATTATCATCCAGTCTATATTAGCAGCAGACGCAGTACTGTAGTCCACGGCTGTAGCTACCTCTGTGTCGGCAGTCGCTCGTCCATCCATAATTGTATACCACCTACCTGTGGTGTTTTTTTTTTTCTATCTTCTTGATACTAGTAGCTTACTTTAGGAGTCTGCAGTGCTGACAGTGTCCAGCAGGTCCGTCATTATATAATATATACCTGTCCGGCTGCAGTAGTGATATATATATATTTTTTATATCATTATCATCCAGTCTATATTAGCAGCAGACGCAGTACGGTAGTCCACGGCTGTAGCTACCTCTGTGTCGGCAGTCGCTCGTTCATCCATAATTGTATACCACCTACCTGTTGTGTTTGGTTTTTTTTTCTATCTTCTTGATACTAGTAGCTTACTTTAGGAGTCTGCAGTGCTGACAGTGTCCAGCAGGTCCGTCATTATATAATATATACCTGTCCGGCTGCAGTAGTGATATATATATATTTTTTATATCATTATCATCCAGTCTATATTAGCAGCAGACGCAGTACGGTAGTCCACGGCTGTAGCTACCTCTGTGTCGGCAGTCGCTCGTCCATCCATAATTGTATACCACCTACCTGTGGTGTTTTTTTTTTTCTATCTTCTTGATACTAGTAGCTTACTTTAGGAGTCTGCAGTGCTGACAGTGTCCAGCAGGTCCGTCATTATATAATATATACCTGTCCGGCTGCAGTAGTGATATATATATATTTTTTATATCATTATCATCCAGTCTATATTAGCAGCAGACGCAGTACGGTAGTCCACGGCTGTAGTTACCTCTGTGTCGGCAGTCGCTCGTCCATCCATAATTGTATACCACCTACCTGTGGTGTTTTTTTTTTCTATCTTTTTGATACTAGTAGCTTACTTTAGGAGTCTGCAGTGCTGACAGTGTCCAGTAGGTCCGTCATTATATAATATATACCTGTCCGGCTGCAGTAGTGATATATATATTTTTTTTATATCATTATCATCCAGTCTATATTAGCAGCAGACGCAGTACGGTAGTCCACGGCTGTAGCTACCTCTGTATCGGCAGTCGCTCGTCCATCCATAATTGTATACCACCTACCTGTGGTGTTTTTTTTTCTATCTTCTTGATACTAGTAGCTTACTTTAGGAGTCTGCAGTGCTGACAGTGTCCAGCAGGTCCGTCATTATATAATATATACCTGTCCGGCTGCAGTAGTGATATATATATATATATATTTTTTATATCATTATCATCCAGTCTATATTAGCAGCAGACGCAGTACGGTAGTCCACGGCTGTAGCTACCTCTGTGTCGGCAGTCGCTCGTCCATCCATAAGTATACTAGTATCCATCCATCTCCATTGTTTACCTGAGGTGCCTTTTAGTTGTGCCTATTAAAATATGGAGAACAAAAATGTTGAGGTTCCAAAAATAGGGAAAGATCAAGATCGACTTCCACCTCGTGCTGAAGCTGCTGCCACTAGTCATGGCCGAGACGATGAAATGCCATCAACGTCGTCTGCCAAGGCCGATGCCCAATGTCATAGTACAGAGCATGTAAAATCCAAAACACCAAATATCAGTAAAAAAAAGGACTCAAAAATCTAAAATAAAATTGTCGGAGGAGAAGCGTAAACTTGCCAATATGCCATTTACCACACGAAGTGGCAAGGAACGGCTGAGGCCCTGGCCTATGTTCATGGCTAGTGGTTCAGCTTCACATGAGGATGGAAGCACTCAGCCTCTCGCTAGAAAAATGAAAAGACTCAAGCTGGCAAAAGCACAGCAAAGAACTGTGCGTTCTTCGAAATCACAAATCCACAAGGAGAGTCCAATTGTGTCGTTTGCGATGCCTGACCTTCCCAACACTGGACGTGAAGAGCATGCGCCTTCCACCATTTGCACGCCCCCTGCAAGTGCTGGAAGGAGCACCCGCAGTCCAGTTCCTGATAGTCAGATTGAAGATGTCAGTGTTGAAGTACACCAGGATGAGGAGGATATGGGTGTTGCTGGCGCTGGGGAGGAAATTGACCAGGAGGATTCTGATGGTGAGGTGGTTTGTTTAAGTCAGGCACCCGGGGAGACACCTGTTGTCCGTGGGAGGAATAGGGCCATTGACATGCCTGGTGAAAATACCAAAAAAATCAGCTCTTCGGTGTGGAAGTATTTCAACAGAAATGCGGACAACATTTGTCAAGCCATGTGTTGCCTTTGTCAAGCTGTAATAAGTAGGGGTAAGGACGTTAACCACCTCGGAACATCCTCCCTTATACGTCACCTGCAGCGCATTCATCATAAGTCAGTGACAAGTTCAAAAACTTTGGGCGACAGCGGAAGCAGTCCACTGACCAGTAAATCCCTTCCTCTTGTAACCAAGCTCACGCAAACCACCCCACCAACTCCCTCAGTGTCAATTTCCTCCTTCCCCAGGAATGCCAATAGTCCTGCAGGCCATGTCACTGGCAATTCTGACTAGTCCTCTCCTGCCTGGGATTCCTCCGATGCATCCTTGCGTGTAAAGCCTACTGCTGCTGGCGCTGCTGTTGTTGCTGCTGGGAGTCGATGGTCATCCCAGAGGGGAAGTCGTAAGACCACTTTTACTACTTCCACCAAGCAATTGACTGTCCAACAGTCCTTTGCGAGGAAGATGAAATATCACAGCAGTCATCCTGCTGCAAAGCGGATAACTGAGGCCTTGGCATCCTGGGTGGTGAGAAACGTGGTTCCGGTATCCATCATTACTGCAGAGCCAACTAGAGACTTGTTGGAGGTACTGTGTCCCCGGTACCAAATACCATCTAGGTTCCATTTCTCTAGGCAGGCGATACCGAAAATGTACACAGACCTCAGAAAAAGACTCACCAGTGTCCTAAAAAATGCAGTTGTACCCAATGTCCACTTAACCACGGACATGTGGACAAGTGGAGCAGGGCAGGCTCAGGACTATATGACTGTGACAGCCCACTGGGTAGATGTATGGACTCCCGCCGCAAGAACAGCAGCGGCGGCACCAGTAGCAGCATCTCGCAAACGCCAACTCTTTCCTAGGCAGGCTACGCTTTGTATCACCGCTTTCCAGAATACGCACACAGCTGAAAACCTCTTACGGCAACTGAGGAAGATCATCGCGGAATGGCTTACCCCAATTGGACTCTCCTGTGGATTTGTGGCATCGGACAACGCCAGCAATATTGTGTGTGCATTAAATCTGGGCAAATTCCAGCACGTCCCATGTTTTGCACATACCTTGAATTTGGTGGTGCAGAATTATTTAAAAAACGAGAGGGGCGTGCAAGAGATGCTGTCGGTGGCCAGAAGAATTGCGGGACACTTTCGGCGTACAGGCACCACGTACAGAAGACTGGAGCACCACCAAAAACGCCTAAACCTGCCCTGCCATCATCTGAAGCAAGAAGTGGTAACGAGGTGGAATTCAACCCTCTATATGCTTCAGAGGTTGGAGGAGCAGCAAAAGGCCATTCAAGCCTATACAACTGAGCACGATATAGGAGGTGGAATGCACCTGTCTCAAGCGCAGTGGAGAATGATTTCAACGTTGTGCAAGGTTCTGCAACCTTTTGAACTTGCCACACGTGAAGTCAGTTCAGACACTGCCAGCCTGAGTCAGGTCATTCCCCTCATCAGGCTTTTGCAGAAGAAGCTGGAGACATTGAAGGAGGAGCTAACACAGAGCGATTCCGCTAGGCATGTGGGACTTGTGGATGGAGCCCTTAATTCGCTTAACAAGGATTCACGGGTGGTCAATCTGTTGAAATCAGAGCACTACATTTTGGCCACCGTGCTCGATCCTAGATTTAAAACCTACCTTGGATCTCTCTTTCCGGCAGACACAAGTCTGCTGGGGTTCAAAGAACTGCTGGTGACAAAATTGTCAAGTCAAGCGGAACGCGACCTTTCAACATCTCCTCCTTCACATTCTCCCGCAACTGGGGGTGCGAGGAAAAGGCTCAGAATTCCGAGCCCACCCGCTGGCGGTGATGCAGGGCAGTCTGGAGCGACTGCTGATGCTGACATCTGGTCCGGACTGAAGGACCTGACAACGATTACGGACATGTCGTCTACTGTCACTGCATATGATTCTCTCCCCATTGAAAGAATGGTGGAGGATTATATGAGTGACCGCATCCAAGTAGGCACGTCAGACAGTCCGTACTTATACTGGCAGGAAAAAGAGGCAATTTGGAGGCCCTTGCACAAACTGGCTTTATTCTACCTAAGTTGCCCTCCCACAAGTGTGTACTCCGAAAGAGTGTTTAGTGCCGCCGCTCACCTTGTCAGCAATCGGCGTACGAGGTTACATCCAGAAAATGTGGAGAAGATGATGTTCATTAAAATGAATTATAATCAATTCCTCCGTGGAGACATTCACCAGCAGCAATTGCCTCCACAAAGTACACAGGGAGCTGAGATGGTGGATTCCAGTGGGGACGAATTGATAATCTGTGAGGAGGGGGATGTACACGGTGATATATCGGAGGATGATGATGAGGTGGACATCTTGCCTCTGTAGAGCCAGTTTGTGCAAGGAGAGATTAATTGCTTCTTTTTTGGTGGGGGTCCAAACCAACCCGTCATTTCAGTCACAGTCGTGTGGCAGACCCTGTCACTGAAATGATGGGTTGGTTAAAGTGTGCATGTCCTGTTTATACAACATAAGGGTGGGTGGGAGGGCCCAAGGACAATTCCATCTTGCACCTCTTTTTTCTTTCATTTTTCTTTGCGTCATGTGCTGTTTGGGGAGTAGTTTTTGGAAGGGCCATCCTGCGTGACACTGCAGTGCCACTCCTAGATGGGCCAGGTGTTTGTGTCGGCCACTTGGGTCGCTTAACTTAGTCACACATCTACCTCATTGCGCATCTTTTTTTTCTTCTTTGCGTCATGTGCTGTTTGGGGAGTAGTTTTTTGAAGGGCCATCCTGCGTGACACTGCAGTGCCACTCCTAGATGGGCCAGGTGTTTGTGTCGGCCACTAGGGTCGCTTAGCTTAGTCACACAGCTACCTCATTGCGCCTCTTTTTTTCTTTGCGTCATGTGCTGTTTGGGGGGTGTTTTTTGGAAGGGCCATCCTGCGTGACACTGCAGTGCCACTCCTAGATGGGCCAGGTGTTTGTGTCGGCCACTAGGGTCGCTTATCTTAGTCACACAGCTACCTCATTGCGCATCTTTTTTTTCTTCTTTGCGTCATGTGCTGTTTGGGGAGTAGTTGTTTGAAGGGCCATCCTGCGTGACACTGCAGTGCCACTCCTAGATGGGCCAGGTGTTTGTGTCGGCCACTAGGGTCGCTTAGCTTAGTCACACAGCTACCTCATTGCGCCTCTTTTTTTCTTTGCGTCATGTGCTGTTTGGGGGGTGTTTTTTGGAAGGGCCATCCTGCGTGACACTGCAGTGCCACTCCTAGATGGGCCAGGTGTTTGTGTCGGCCACTAGGGTCGCTTAGCTTACTCACACAGCTATCTCATTGCGCCTCTTTTTTTTCTTCTTTGCGTCATGTGCTGTTTGGGGAGTAGTTTTTGGAAGGGCCATCCTGCGTGACACTGCAGTGCCACTCCTAGATGGGCCAGGTGTTTGTGTCGGCCACTTGGGTCGCTTATCTTAGTCACACAGCTACCTCATTGCGCCTCTTTTTTTCTTTGCATCATGTGTGCTGTTTGGGGGGTGTTTTTTGGAAGGGCCATCCTGCGTGACACTGCAGTGCCACTCCTAGATGGGCCAGGTGTTTGTGTCGGCCACTAGGGTCGCTTAGCTTACTCACACAGCTACCTCATTGCGCCTCTTTTTTTTCTTCTTTGCGTCATGTGCTGTTTGGGGAGTAGTTTTTGGAAGGGCCATCCTGCGTGACACTGCAGTGACACTCCTAGATGGGCCAGGTGTTTGTGTCTGCCACTTGGGTCGCTTATCTTAGTCACACAGCTACCTCATTGCGCCTCTTTTTTTCTTTGCATCATGTGTGCTGTTTGGGGGGTGTTTTTTGGAAGGGCCATCCTGCGTGACACTGCAGTGCCACTCCTAGATGGGCCAGGTGTTTGTGTCGGCCTCTTGGGTCGCTTATCTTAGTCACACAGCTACCTCATTGCGCCTCTTTTTTTCTTTGCGTCATGTGCTGTTTGGGGGGTGTTTTTTGGAAGGGCCATCCTGCGTGACACTGCAGTGCCACTCCTAGATGGGCCAGGTGTTTGTGTCGGCCACTAGGGTCACTTATCTTAGTCACACAGCTACCTCATTGCGCATCTTTTTTTTCTTCTTTGCGTCATGTGCTGTTTGGGGAGTAGTTTTTTGAAGGGCCATCCTCCGTGACACTGCAGTGCCACTCCTAGATGGGCCAGGTGTTTGTGTCGGCCACTAGGGTCACTTAGCTTAGTCACACAGCTACCTCATTGCGCCTCTTTTTTTCTTTGCGTCATGTGCTGTTTGGGGGGTGTTTTTTGGAAGGGCCATCCTGCGTGACACTGCAGTGCCACTCCTAGATGGGCCAGGTGTTTGTGTCGGCCACTAGGGTCGCTTAGCTTACTCACACAGCTACCTCATTGCGCCTCTTTTTTTTCTTCTTTGCGTCATGTGCTGTTTGGGGAGTAGTTTTTTGAAGGGCCATCCTGTGTGACACTGCAGTGCCACTCCTAGATGGGCCAGGTGTTTGTGTCGGCCACTTGGGTCGCTGAGCTTAGTCATCCAGCGACCTCGGTGCAAATTTTAGGACTAAAAATAATATTGTGAGGTGTGAGGTGTTCAGAATAGACTGAAAATGAGTGGAAATTATGGTTATTGAGGTTAATAATACTTTGGGATCAAAATTACCCCCAAATTCTATGATTTAAGCTGTTTTTGGGTTTTTTTTGAAAAAAACACCCGAATCCAAAACACACCCGAATCCGACAAAAAAAATTCGGTGAGGTTTTGCCAAAACGCGTTCGAACCCAAAACACGGCCGCGGAACCGAACCCAAAACCAAAACACAAAACCCGAAAAATTTCCGGTGCTCATCACTACTTTTTATGCCGACAGGGGTCCGTATACTGTGTCTATGCACTGTATACATGCTTTGCCAGCCTTATTTGAGGTATATATTGCCACCCAGGGCGCTCCCCCCCTGCGCCCTGCACCCTTGTAAAGCCATTGGTGTGTGGGAGCAATGGCGCGCAGCGCGACCGCTGCTATATACTGGCGGAGGTTTCGTACACGGTGCCTGGGCACCGAATATGCATCTTATGCCAGTGTAGAGACCATCAGTAACTTGCTGCCCAGGGCGCTCCCCCCCAGCGCCCTGCACCCTGTGAGTGCCATTGGTGATGTGGGAGCATGGAGCGCAGTGCGACCGCTGCGCTGTACCTCCGTTACTTAAGTCTTCTGCCGTCACTGAAGTCTTCTGATCTTCTGTATACTCACCCGGCTTCTTTCTTCTGGCTTCTGTGAGGGGGGTGACGGCGCGGCTCCAGGAACAAGCAGCTAGGCGCACCAAGTGATCGAACCCTCTGGAGCTAATGGTATCCAGTAGCCTAAGAAGCAGAGCCTTTAACTCACAGAAGTAGGTCTGACTTCTCTCCCCTCAGTCCCACGATGCAGGGAGCCTGTAGCCAGCAGGTCTGTCTGAAAATAAAAAACCTAACAATAAAGTCTTTTAGAGAAACTCAGTAGAGCTCCCCTAGTGTGTGTCCAGTCACTCCTGGGCACAGAATCTAACTTAGGTCTGGAGGAGGGGCATAGAGGGAGGAGCCAGTTCACACCCATTCAAAGTCTTATAGTGTGCCCATGTCTCCTGCGGATCCCGTCTATACCCCATGGTCCTTACTGAGTCCCCAGCATCCTCTAGGACGTATGAGAAAATTAGTTTATCCTAATATACTGTCCCCCTAGATAACTTTCAAATTGTATTTATATACAGGCTGAGTATCCCTTATCCAAAATGCTTGGGACCAGAGGAATTTTGGATATCGGATTTTTCCGTATTTTGGAATAATTGCATACCATAATGAGATATCATGGTGATGGGACCCAAGTCTAAGCACAGAATGCATTTATGTCACATATACACCTTATACACCCAGCCTGAAGGTAATTTTAGCCAATATTTTTTATAACTTTGTGCATTAAACAAAGTGTCTACATTCACACAATTCATTTTTGTTTCATATACACCTTATATACACAGTCTGAAGGTCATTTAATACAATATTTTTAATTACTTTGAGTATTAAACAAACTTTGTGTACATTGAGCCATCAAAAAACAAAGGTTTCACTATCTCACTCTCACTTAAAAAAGTCCGTATTTCGGAATATTCCGTATTTCGGAATATTTGGATATGGGATACTCAACTTGTAGTTACCAATATTTGATAATCACCCACAGAAAGAAAAAAAAAACATTCTGAAGAAAAGGAAAATTGAGGAAGTCCCCAAAAAGTAGTATAGTAAAGGTGAAAAAAAAAAAAGTGTTGCTAACTAAATTGTTCTGGCGTGGCAATTAGCTTAGGGGTAAATCATGCAGCTTATTGAATTTCCCCGATAGAGCGTGGAACAGAGAGAGGAGAAACCGGGAGATAGAAGGGATGCAGTCAGAATCTCGTCTATCAGTATACCAACAGTCAGAATACTGACGCCGGATTACCGACCCTATTCTGAATGCTGACACCGGGCATCCAGAATGGGTAAACCATCCCGGTGCCGGAATACCAACAGCCGGGATCCTGAACGAGGACACCCCATGCCGCAAGTCTGGTAAACCGCGGGTGAGGGGGTGGTTAGGTGTAGGCTGCGAGGCGGGGAGGGGGGGGGAGGTTAGGGTTAAGTTGCGTCCTGGGGGGTTAGGGTTAGGCTGCGGGGAGGGGATGTTATGGTTAGGCACCCCCCTTGAGAGGGGTTTGAGTTTGGCTGCGGCGGGGAAGGTTAGGTTTAGGCCGCGGGGATAGGGGGTTAGGTCTAGGCACCTCCGGGAGGTGGTTAGGGTTAAGCACAAGGGGGAGGTTAGGGTTAGGCTGCGGGCAGGGCGGTTTAGGGATAGAGGGTTGGGGAGAGGGGGGAACTGATATAACATGTGCAGAGAGAGTTAAATTTGGGTGGGGTGTGTTCAATCTGAAATCTAAATTGCAGTAGAAAGATAAAGCAGCCAGTATTTACCCTGCACAGAAACAAAATAAGATTGAACACACCCCACTCAGATCTAACTCTCTCTGCACATGTTATATCTGCTCCCGCTGCAGTGCACATGGTTTTGCCCAACTGCTAACAAATTTGCCTCTACGATCAGGTCCGAATTACCCCCACAGTACTTGTTTATGCACTTCTTTTAACTTGGTTGCAACATATTATGCTATACCTAATATTGGATTAGCATGTGAATTTGTTATATAACGCTGGATATCAGACTTTTGTAATGCTCTGCCATGTAAAAACCCTACTGTATACCTTAAAATGACCTCTGTGGTAACACAGTTCCATGCACCACATTATCCTTTTGTGTGGTAGGACCAGTAAGCTGTTTGCTGTTGATAGTTAATATAACACCACCCAGTAAACAAACAATTGTCCACATTCTTGTGTACAAGACAGCATTAGCTATTGTACATTGCCCAGTCTCACCCCAGCAAAGGGTGTACTGTTCTCTAGACAGGCTGTACTAAGAAGCCAGTAGTTGCAGCTGGGAAGATCATGTTGCCAGGGTAAAAGGAATGCTGTTGTCTTATCAAATATTAGCTAGCTTACAGTATTACGTTCCAAGTAGGATTTATTATACAACTCAGATAGCCTTAGGTAATCTACATTCAGTAAAAATTATACTGCTCTGGTAGGACGGGCAAGTTTACAAAGATCAAAATCATCCATTCTACATGGAGCTGGGAGACGCCCAAAAAAGTTCTAATCAGCCAGTAAGTACTAACAACACGCCCTCCATATTCAGTAAGCTAAGGAAAAGCAGGCTATGCAACTCTCACAGGAATCAGGGCTTTGTTTTGAGCTGCTTAAGTGTTATTTGAATAAAAAGCTTGCAATAAAGGATAAATAAGGCAAAAGTGTGTATAGACAATATACTTAGTTGCCATCAAACATTATTGTAATAATTATTAATATCATCATCATCATCATCATTGACACCCACAGGTTCTAGAGATTTATTCATGGAAAGGGTTCTAGTTTTGAATAAAGACGAAATGCAGATTACAATTACCATTCTACATTGTAAATAAAAACCTTACTATGAATTAAATAATTGAAGTGGATTACGTAAATACAAACAACTAAAATAAGAACCAAGGGCCTAATTCAGCATGAGTTGTAGTTACGCGAAAAACCACAAAATGACAACTCCTTTTTCTAGCGTGTGTGTGTGTGTGTGTGTGTGTGTGTGTGTGTGTGTGTGTGTGTGTGTGTGTGTGTGTGTGTGTGTGTGTGTGTGTGTGGAAGGGGGGGCGGCCAGCACAGGGCAAGGCCGCCCGCATGCCGGGTTCTTCCCCTCCTGCTGAAATGCGAGCACTTCACTAAACAGTGAAGTGCTCCCGTATTAAGGGTAGCCCTCTGCCTTCACCTAGCTGCGAAGGCAGTCGCCGGGCTGCCATGTTTCGGGTCACAGCGGCTGCATGTGATGTCATGCAGACGCAGAGCTCAGCCCCGCAAATGGTCCAGACTGTGCCCCTCCAACGCCACATTGCCGCCTCCAAAACACTGCAATGCCGCCTCGTGCTGACTCTTAAACTGCGTTTGCATGTCACCGCAGTTTAAATCCTTGCGCAAGCACTTCAGTGTTCAATGCTGAATTAGGCGCTAAGTTCAATTATGCTTATTTGAGTCATGCTACCTAAGTGTTGGTAATGGTTGCTCTTTTGTGGCTGACTCCTTAATGTGCATAATAAGGCAACATAGATGCCATCAGACAGGTTACCACTGATATTATTTAGACATGACCATGACAGTGGAAAATAAATGTACTTGACTACTATTTTTTTCCCCAAAATATTTTTATTTTGGCTTCACAGATGAGTAAAAGCGGTTTTAACAATGGTAATATATAAAAGAATAAAAAGCTAATTAACAATAGTCATCACTACTATTCAAAAATATAAGCCAGTTTGGTAATTACGTGGTTAGAATAAGGTGTAAAGGTGAGTGCACTCACCAGACCTTGGCAAGCTAAACACTAAGGGCCCCATTTAACAACAATGCTTATTACCAGCGGCATATTTTTGTTTAGTATCGTAGTGATACTAATGAATGTGCCAGTGATATCCCCATCCTCAGCAATATCCTCCACGCTGCTGCTGCCAGTCTGCGCTGGTAGCCTATCGCTGCCAGCGACTGGCTGTTGTGGCATGCACACTGGCCAGCCTGCACATGTGTATTACACTTTCACCCAGCGGGGACACGGCGTTGCCTGGAAAGCTTTGCTGATGCCGGAAAAGCTGTTGCTGGGTCCTCCCTGCCGGCAATGTGGACCGTATTGCTATAGCCATTTATAGATGGCATAAGTGGTACAGTGATAAACAGCGGTAAACTAAGCTTACTGCTGTTTGCTGAGCACTAAAAGAGAACATAACCACTTTACAGAGTGCTGAAGGGACTATGCCTCATTGTTAAATGGGGCCCTAAACCTTTTTTTATTATCATTTAGTTATCTTAATTCTAGCTGTACAAGGAACTTAGGGAAAGATTTAGACATTTTTAGCAAGATTTAGCATACATTTAGCATACACAAGATTTAGCATACATTTAGCATACACAAGATTTAGCATACATTTAGCATACACAAGATTTAGCATACACAAGATTTAGCATACATTTTAAGTAGTGAGCACCAAGGAATAATGAACCGAGGCAATGGAAGAGTCAAATAGAGGCATTAAAATAAAATAAAATAATCTAAAATAGGATCGACCCAATGAACCAAAAATGTACTCCTTAATCCAGGTATTCCCAACCACGGTCCTCAAGGCACACCAACAGTGCAGGTTTTAGTGATATCCAGGCTTCAGCACAGGTGACTTATTTAGTAGCTCAGTTATTTTGATTTAACCATCTGTGCTGAAGCCTGGATATCACTAAAACCTGCACTGTTGGTGTGCCTTGAGGACCGTGGTTGGGAATGCCTGCCTTAATCACTTAACTGGCATAAACGTATGTGATACAACCGGAGCCAGGAGTGCGTTACCTGGCCTGGTCGTATCAAATATGACGGCGCTAGCCGGCTGTGTTTACCCTCTGTATGGAGGAAATCCTTTCTGCATAAGTGCAGAAGGGCCTTCATCACACTGCAGTGGCCCCCTGGGAGTGACGTGGCATTCTTTGACCGCCGACATCTCCCAAAATCGTGCCCCTGAATGCCTTGCATTGCAGAGGCACTAAACGTGTGAGGAGCAGGGACGTGCAGTCAGGGGAGGCCTGTCATTAATGATTACAATAATACAAAGATACTTATGACACATTCTGTGTCATAAGTATATGCTTTATATTATTATATTTTTTTTTACAGTGTAAAAAATAAAAACAGGCTTAAATTATTTTCGGAGGCACAGAGAGCAGTGCCTCCCGCTGCCAATACTAAAGGGTCGGAAGCGGGGGGCGGGGCTAAGCAACGGGAAGTAAAAAGCCCATTTAAAAAGCGCTGTAAGCGGCACTAGTGTGAGTGCCTCAGTGACAGGGGCGTGCTTTCAGCCCATATGAAAGCATGTCCCTGTCACTGAGGCATAAATGATTGGCCACCATATTTCCCTGGGGTCCAGCCCACCTTCACTGGAACGGACTCCTTAGTGGAGGCCCCTGCACTGCTCACCTCTCATTGATTGCCGCTCTCACTGCCGCCAGGATTAGTGTGACGCAAAGGTAAGTGCTGGCGTCACACTTAGGGGGCACCGCAGCCCGACATACAGTACTTGAGCCGCCGCCACCATCCACGGAACTACGTATTCCTCCCCGCCACAGGTCAGTGCCCCCGCGCGCTGTAGTTGCAGCGCAGCCAGAGAGCCGGCCAGTGTGTATAACCAGCCATCCCCCGTTGCCGTGCTGAGCGCTGCTGTGCACTGACCATGGGCTGCCCTGTGCTCTGTGTTTCAGAGAGCAGGGCAGCCCTGGTCAGTACACAGCAGCGCTTGGCATGGAGATGTGCGCATTGTGTGTATAAGGGGGGGGGGGGGTCTGTGGGGTGCCAGTGCTGCGGGACAGGGGACATTCTGTGGGGTGCCAGTGCTGCGGGACAGCCATTCTGTGGGGTGCCAGTGCTGCGGGACAGGGGACATTCTGTGGGGTGCCAGTGCTGCAGGACAGGGGCCATTCTGTGGGGTGCCAGTGCTGCGGGACAGGGGCCATTCTGTGGGGTGCCAGTGCTGCGGGACAGGGGCCATTCTGTGGGGTGCCAGTGCTGTGGGACAGTGTCTGTGGGGTGCTAGTGCTGCGGGACAGTGTCTGTGGGGTGCTAGTGCTGCGGGACAGTGTCTGTGGGGTGCTAGTGCTGCGGGACAGTGTCTGTGGGGTGCTAGTGCTGCAGGACAGTGTCTGTGGGGTTCTAGTGCTGCGGGACAGTGTCTGTGGGGTGCTAGTGCTGCAGGACAGTGTCTGTGGGGTGCTAGTGCTGCGGGACAGTGTCTGTGGCAGTGGCGCACCCAGGGGGGGTTTCCGAGCACCCAGAAACCCCCCTCCACTAAAAAAAAAAAATATATATATATATATTTTTTTTTTAAGCTGCATGAGTATTATTAATGGCTGTCTAGCGTCCTCTGCAGCCTGCTGTTTTCCTGGTGGCACTTGTAAGTGCAATAAAAGTTTACTTTATTTTAATTATAGTACATATATATCCATGTGCATACATATATACACATGTATATACATACATACATACATATAAACACACACACACACACACACACACACACACACACACACACACACACATATGATATATATATATATATATATATATATATACACATGTGTATATATATGTGTACTGTATGCAGTAGCAGATCTTGCCACGGGCAAGCAGGACTTTTGCCCGGGGCGCCGCCTTCCGGAGGGCGCCGGCGCCATCCGGAGGGCGCTGCACCAGGGCAAGATCCGCTACTGCCCACCTGCCCTCCGCTAATGCCCCCAGCTGCACGCTGTGACCCGCTGCCCGCTCCCCGCTCCGAAGGGAACTAGACGCATAGCGTCTAGTTTCCCTTCATGGAGAGGACCTTTACTGTGCGATGCGCGATGACGTCATCGCGCACCGCCCAGCAAAGGTCCTCTCCACGAAGGGAACTAGACGCTACGCATCTAGTTTCTCTTCGTGGAGAGGACCTTTGCTTTGCGGTGCGCGATGACGTCATCGCGCACCGCACAGCGTTTCAGCAGCGCTACTCTGAACAGGGAGCGTAACTGACTACGCCCCCTGCATGAAACCACGCCCCCTACTTCCCGCCCGGGGCGCAAACAGCGCTGGAACCGGCCCTGACTGTATGTGTATGTACATATATATATATATATATATATATATATGTATGCATGTTTAATATGCTATGTATATGTGTATATGTATGTGTGTGTGTGTGTGCGTGTATGTGTATATAAGGGGTTAATCTATGGTTAGCTCTTATTAACCGTGGCCACTAGCTTTCTCATGCACCCCTGTGTGGACTTTATTATCCTGAACCTGTCTCAGCTGTTTTTTAGCAATCATCTTTGAGCCAGTGCAATAGGTGACTAGTGTGCCTTTAAAAGCCATAAAGTCTGTGGCAGGTACACATTACATCTAGCAGGCAGATGATGCAGCAGTGTGGTAGTCAGGTTTTAAGACTCTGTGATAGTGTAGGACCTGTATGAAGGTGGGGTACCTTGAATCGGTATACAGGCTTCCGTGCATTGGCCAATCCACCAACTAAACCCCCATCATTTATTTATTGAATTGTTGAGGATAAGTGAGTTTACTTTGGTGAGTGCTGGGTTCTCTGTTTGTATTTATTAGAGCGATGTGGTCATGGGCTACATGCACCCCGCCCTGTGAGTGGTAAGTACAGCTGTGTACCCCGCTTCTGTGGTGGAGAGTGCAGTGTTACATGCACCCCACCCTGTGAGTGGTAAGTGCATAGCTGTGCCCCGCTTCTGGTGCGGTGAGTGCTGTGGTTTTTACTCTGTGTGTATATATATATGTAGATATATGTATATATATATATATATATATATATATATATATACACACACACAGACACACTAGTTTTACGGTCCCAGCTTATACCGGGTCACCTCAGTCCCCACCCCCGTGATTGGCTCCGCCCAGTTCTGGAAACCCCCCCATGCAAATCCTGCGTTTGCCACTGGTGGGGTGCTAGTGCTGCAGGACAGTGTCTGTGGGGTGCTAGTGCTGCGGGACAGTGTCTGTGGGGTGCTAGTGCTGCGGGACAGTGTCTGTGGGGTGCTAGTGCTGCAGGACAGTGTCTGTGGGGTGCTAGTGCTGCGGGACAGTGTCTGTGGGGTGCTAGTGCTGCAGGACAGTGTCTGTGGGGTGCCAGTGCTGCGGGACAATGTCTGTGGGGTGCCAGTGCTGCGGGACAGAGTCTGGTCTGTGGGGTGCCAGTGCTGCGGGACAGAGTCTGGTCTGTGGGGTGCCAGTGCTACAGAGTCCGGCCTGTGGGGTGTCAGTGCTGTGGAGTCTGGACTGTGGGGTGTCAGTGCTGAGTGACAGGGTCTGTGAGGTTTCAGTGCTACGGGACAGGCTCCGTGGGGGGGGGGATGATTACTGCATATGTGCTGGGGTGTAAAGGGGGGGGGGGGGGGGGTAGGATGATTCCTGTGTGTCTGCTGGGGTATAAGGGGAGGGGTGATTACTGCGTGTGTGCCAGGGTATAAGGGCATCAGCTGATTACTACCACTGTCTCGATCAACCGGCCTGCAGCTGTTATACCGCCTCCATGCTTTCAGGCAGACCCTCCACTGCTCTCCTTAGCCCCGGGCAGCTCTGATGCCCAGACCCTGGCTGCTGCTACTCCCCAGGCTTTGCGGGCATTGGTGGTGGCATTTGACTGGGAATTAGCTGTTGGGGCGGTAGCTGGCGGTGACTTTAACAGGCATTGGCAGCTGGCATGGGCAGCAGTACAGTAGCGGGCACTGGCAGCGGCCATAGCGGCGGTGGTAACGGGCATGCCTCACCAGCCACTGACCTCACCGCACGCCACTGGTGAGGAGGGGAACACCACTGCAAAAAGGTGAGGAGCTACCGGGGAAGGGGGGCAGGAGTAACAGGGGAGCATCTTTTGGGGCTGAAGAGGAGGGGATGATGTAGATTGTGTATGACGCCCCACAGTTTTTTGGCTTGGGGGGTGTGGGAATTATATGTGTAAATATATATATATACATATATAGTGACACCTGGAGAGGGGGATCACTAAATAGTGGGGGCCCACTAACATGATGGGGTGTGTGCCCCAGGGATCTATTACTAGGGGGTGATAATGCTGGGGATTATTTTGCCATTGGAGGAGGCTATTTCTACTTGGGGGAGGGAAGTATTTTACAATTTGCTCCTATGGACATAGGGGTGGTGGTGCAAAACACACCCCTAAATATGTATTTTTTTTAAATGAAATATTGAAATACTTAAAAAAAATACCTTTTAAACTTGATTAAATAAAAAAAATTATTGTTTTATCAACTGTTAGATTTGGGAAAGCTTTGATGGGATGTATAGTGGCAGGGTGGGCGGGACATTCCATGTTGTGACGTGTGTAGAAATAATTGAGGGTGCGCTGCTTCCACTAATCTACATTCAATTAGCAAACAACACTCTAAGCGGTCATGTGTCATAAACTAAAAAACATATTTAATCTCACCAGTGCCGTAACTACGTGTGTGCCAGGTGTGCCTGGCACACAGCGCAGTCGCACTTAGGGCGCAACGGGCCAGCCCCTATTCCCTAAAGTCAGCGGCTTGTAATGAGTCAAATTGACTCATTACTAGCCGCCTGTGCCGGAAGAGCAGCGGAGAAGGAAGAGGAGTGAGGGTGAGGAGGGAGGGAGCCGCAGCCAGGCCCGGCCCTACGCATACACTGACTACGCGGCTTCGTAGAGCGCCGGACCTGTGAGGGTGCAGCTGAAGTCACTAGGCTCTCTGCTGCCCACCGATCACCGCCGCCCGCCGATCACAGCTCACCACACACCGCATGCCATGACCGCGGACCCTGAGTGAGTTGGGGGATACCTTCTGTGCGGCTGCTGCAGCCAATACGGAGAACACAGCCTTTGCCTATCAGAGCCTCTCCCTGCTTCCTCCCTCCCATGTGGATGTCTGTCACCACCGCACGCTGTATCCTCCCTCTCACTGGACACACAGGAGTCCTGCTCTTACTCCTCACCACATAAAACACAATAAATTCACATATTCCTTAAAAACCATACATAGTGATCACATCACAAGGAGCCCACACACAGCTGTGGCTTATACCACATTACGGACCCCATATGAATTGGAACCACCATCAAATCACCAGTCCCGGCATCAATTAGTGCTGCCATTACCATTCGAACTAACAGCGGAGGCTAAAGGCCCATATAGACGGGCCGATGCAGGAGAGATGTGTGCTGAGCGAACCGCTCAGCACACATCTCTCCCGCCGCTCAGCACAGCGCGTTGTGTGCTGAGCGTGCGGGGGGAAACAGGGGGGGGCGCTCATTTCACCCAGCGGGTAAAGATGAGCGACCCGCTAGATTGGCCTGCATGCAGGCCAATCTAGCAGCAGCGATGCGCGGGGCTGCGCATTACTATCGCTGTAGGGGTTACACACGGAGCGATAATGCTGAAATTCTAAGCAATCTAGTCAGATTGCTTAGAATATCGCTCCGTGAGTACCCCCCTTAAGAGGGACAAGCTCTTCATGTGGAACCAGGGGGTTAAGTGTAAAAAGGATTCTACTCTAACAGTCACAGTGGGTGAGAGAGACACAATTACAGTGGGGATCGAAAGTTTGGGCACCCCAAGCAAAAATTCATTTTAATGTGCAAAAAGAAGCCAAGGAAAGATGGAAAAATCTCCAAAAGGCATCAAATTACAGATTAGACATTCTTATAACATGTCAAAAAAAGTTTGAATTTATTTCCATCATTTACACTTTCAAAAGAACAGAAAACAAAAAATGGCGTCTGCAAAAGTTTGGGCACCCTGCAGAGTTAATACCTTGTACTGCCCCCTTTGACAAGTATCACAGCTTGTAAATGCTTTTTGTAGCCAGCCAAGAGTCTTTCAATTCTTGTTTGAGGTATCTTCGCCCATTCTTCCTTACAAAAGTCTGCCAGTTCTTTGAGATTCCTGGGCTGTCTGTGACGCACTGCTGTTTTAAGGTCTATCCATAGCTTTTCAATTATGTTGAGGTCAGGAGATTGTGAAGGCCATGGCAAAACCTTCAGTTTACGCCTCTTGATGTAATCCACCGTGGATTTTGAGGTGTGTTTAGGATCATTATCCATGTGTAGAAGCCAGCCTCTCTTTAACTTCAGCTTTTTCACAGATGGCATCAAGTTAGCGTCAAAATTTGCTGGAATCTTATTGAATCCATTTTTCCTTCTACTCGTGAAATGTTCCCTGTGCCACTGGCTGTAATACAACCCCAAAGCATGATTGATCCACCCTCATGCTTAACAGTTGGACAGAGGTTCTTTTCATTAAATTATGTGCCCTTCCTTCTCCTAACGTACCTTTGCTCATTCCGGCCAAAAAGTTCTATTTTAACCTCATCGGTCCACAGAATTTTATTCCAAAATGCATCAGGCTTGTCTATATGTTCATTTGCAAACGTCAAACGCTGATTTTTGTGGTGAGGACGTAGAAGAGGTTTTCTTCTGATGACTCTTTCATGAAGACCATATTTGTACAAGTATCTCTTTATAGTGGAATAGTGTACCACAACTCCAGTGTCTGCCAGATCTTCCTGGAGGGATCGTGCAGTCAAACATGGATTTTGACTTGCTTTTCTCACAATCCTGCGAGCTGTTCTGTCTGATATTTTTCTTGGTCTTCCAGATCTTGCTTTAACTTCCACTGTTCCTGATGACTGCCATTTCTTAATTACATTCCGAACAGAAAATATGGGCATCTGATAACGCTTTGCTATCTTCTTATAGCCTTCTCCTGCTTTGTGAGCGTCAACTATTCTCAGTTTCAGTGTTCTACACAACTGCTTAGAGGAACCCATGGTGCTGATTGTTGGAGCAAGGTCAGATGAGTCTGGGCTTTTAAAACCTTTGAGATTGACATCACCTGGTCTTTCCAGATGATGATTGAGAACAATCCATGACACAGCCAGGTCTCAGCTGTCAAAAGGGGGCAGTACAAGGTATTAACTCTGCAGGGTTCCCAAACCTTTGCAGACGCCATTTTTTGTTTTCTGTTCTTTTGATAGTGTAAATGATGGAAATAAAATCAAACTTTTTTTTGACATGTTATAAGAATGTCTAATCTGTAATTTGATGCCTTTTGGAGATTTTTCCATCTTTCCTTGGCTTCTTTTTGCACATTAAAATGAATTTTTGCCTGGGGTGCCCAAACTTTCGATCCCCACTGTATATGCATGCAGTACTTTAATTACAAGCTTTGCACAGCTGTGAAATAGGGGATTTAAAATCTTCACCAGTTATTGGGAATATAAAAGCTTCCGGACTGTGTATTGATACATACAATTATTGGAACACCTTGAGATTTGTATGGACACAATGAAAGCATATAAACTATGGTGATTTACGTTTCCAAGTCTTGCAAGCTATTTTCAGTGAAATCACTATGTATGGGTTTTAAGGTATGTGAATTTACTGTGTTTTATACACATGACCACTTAGAGTGTTGTTTGCTACTTGAATGTAGATTAGTGGAAGCAGCGCATCCCCAATTATTTCTATTTTCTTTTTTTTCGTACTTAGAATTCCCTGCCTGAGAAAGTAGTAATAGTGGACTCGGGGGGTCATTCCGAGTTGATCGCTTGCTAGCTACTTTTTGCAGCACTGTGATCAGATAGTCGCCGCCTATAGGGGAGTGTATTTTCGCTTTGCAAGTGTGTGAACGCCTGTGCAGCCGAGCTCTGCAAAAACATTTTGTGCAGTTTCTGAGTAGGTCTGAACTTACTCAGCCCTTGCGATCACTTCAGCATGTCTGGTCCCGGAATTGACGTCACACACCCGCCCTGCAAATGCTTGGGCACGTCTGCGTTTTCCCAAACACTCCCAGAAAACGGTCAGTTGACACCCATATACGCCTCCTTCCTGTCAATCTCCTTGCAATCGGCTGTGCGAATGGATTCTTCATTAAATCCATCGCTCAGCAACAATTTGCTTTGTACCCGTACGACGAGTCTGCGCATTGCGGTGCATACGCATGCGCAGTAGTGACCTGATCGCTGCGCTGTGAACTGGTCGGAAGGACCCCCTTGGTCATTACTTTTAAGAATGTGCTATATAAATTCCTAATGGATAAAGATATACAGGGTTACGGTGGGTAAATCATGCACTATAGTAATAATAATAAAATAAAATATCAATAAAAAAAATAAAAATAAATAAGAGGAATTGACATAACAGTTAAACATTCACCAAAGGTAAAATAAGTGATCTCCTATACTGTAATATTTTTAAGACTAACAGGTTGAACTCGATGGACCATTGTTTTTTTTCAACCTCAAAAAGTATGTTACTATGTTACTACGTTACATGCCAGGTCTCATTCACAAGTGATATTACAAGTGCCAGAGTGATCTGCAACCATAGTGAAAGAAAGGTATTCAGCACCTAAATTAAAACAAATGGCTCAGAAAATAAAACTAAAATTGCCATCCATGTGGACTACGATTGGAAATAGTAACCTGGCGAGCTGAGCCATGCGAGGGGACGCAGTGCACGAAAATGTCGCCTCAACCATTTTCCATGTCGACCTTGTCATGTGAAGACCTTTTCCCTGTGTCGACCATATGGTATCAACCTAATGATTGTAGACCTTCTTATTGTAGATCTATTGATCCGTAACCGTCATCAGAATGAACTGCCAACAGCATATGCCAAATTTGATCTATTCAGACCTGGCCCTTCCTTCCTTTCCTTCCAAATGCAGTCACTACATATCTTATTGATAAAAAGAAAAGCTCTTTTAAAATTGAAACTATGAACCTTTGTTCCTGGAGCTATAATATGTACTAAGATACCAAACAACAAATATATACAACATTCATCTAGGTAGACAATGAAGTAAAAGGTCATTCCAAGTAAAACTAACACATCGACTGTAGTAATGGAATTTAAAACTATACCCAGTGTAATGAGGGATAAAACTTATGTGTCACGATCCGGGTATCTGGACGCCATTACTTGCCTTTAAGATGCCTTCTGAGGCTGGCTCAGCGTTCCAGGGCCGGATCTCATCTGTGTTCCTGATGTCCACACTATGCATGTCCCTCCTGTCACTCTGAGACGCTGTCACAGCGGCGCCATGTTTGAATCTAGCATGGCGTCTCCCGTCCTCCGCGGCCTCCGCCGCCGCTCCTGTGTTCCAGTATGCAGGTTGTCAGAGTGGTGCCCCATGCCTGCCGCGGCCTCCGCTGTCATCCATGTGTCTCAGTGTGCAGTTGTCCGTTTGGCGTCTCCTGTCCTCCGCGGCCGGCGCCGCCATTACTGTTATGATTCCACATGGTTTTCCAAACCAGATTTCCCTCCAAGTACTAACATGGGCGCAGCCATGTTTGCCTTTGTCACATGTTCAGTCTCCACCAATCTGCTACACAGTGAACCTGCATGATTGGCCAGCCAATGCCTGCCCTGCAGCAGGTATAAGTATCCTGTGCCTGAACCAGGAAATGGTCAGTGCTTTGAATGTCAAACCTTGTTCCAGTGTCTCTTCCCTGTGGTTGTTTTTCCAGGTTCCAGCTCCTGTCTCCAGCAGCTACTACGAGACCCGCACCTGCCTTCCATCTTGCGGTGCAGCCTGACTCTGCAGCCCTCCGTGGCTATTCCAGCTTCCAGCTACTATCATCTGCTTCCAGCGTTCAGCTTTCAGCAGTATTCACTTTCTTCAAAGTACCGGTGTTACTCCAGCGGATTCCTACTTACCAGCAGCATCCACTACCACCGGTAATCTTTACACTACTCTCCTGTTTCCACGCTCCCTAGCATCTTACAGTATCCACTCCGTGTCTTCATCACCTGTCTGGTTCCATCCAGCATCCACTCCGTGTCTTCATCACCTGTCTGGTTCCATCCAGCATCCACTCCGTGTCTTCATCACCTGTCTGGTTCCATCCAGCATCCACTCCGTGTCTTCATTACCTGGCTGATTCCATTCAGCATCCACTCCGTGTCTCTACCACCTGGCTTGTTCCATTCAGTATCTACAACAGTCTGTTCAAGTTACCAACTACATCTATACCTCCACTGGCGTGTTCCTCGGCTATCTTCACTACTACAGCCAGGCCTGGTAAGGTTAATCCATCAAGGGACTTTAACATCTTTTCCTTAACCTACCAGTGCTCTGTGATACCTTCTATGGTTACTAGTGATCCAGGAACTGTGTTATATGCCACTTGCTTTTATCAACTGTGAATACTGTTGTTATACACGGAGTCTGTTAATAAAACCTTTTATTGACTTTTAACCTGGTTGTCATGGTCACACCTTCGGGTAATCTTTTACACTTACATGTCCAGGGGTCTGATTAAACCTTCCAGGTTTAATTTCATTCCAGCCCCTACAACTGAGGCTTCCTCTTGTCAGCCAAAACCCTCAGTTGTGACAGTAAGCACTGACCATATGAATCCAGTCGGAGTCAGGATCAAGCGGCCAGGCCGATGCAAGAACTGGCAGCCAGACTCGAACATCAGGAGGCTGCACAAGGCCACATTATCCGCTGTCTCCAGGATTTCTCTACCCGACTGGATGGGATTCAAACGACCCTCCGTGGACCTGGCATGTCCGGTGCGTCCACAACAGTGACACCAGCTGTAACCCCACCCACCTTACCCATTTCTACTCCACGTCTTCATCTTCCAACGCCAGCAAAATTTGACGGATCTCCAAGATTCTGCAGGGGATTTCTCAACCAATGTGAAATCCATTTTGAGCTACAACCTGGCAATTTCCCCAGTGACCGTACTAAAATTGCCTATATTATTTCTCTTCTCAGTGGCTCAGCCCTTGACTGGGCATCACCTTTATGGGAGAAGTACGATACCCTGTTGTCTTCCTATACTGATTTTATAGCTACATTCAGGCGCATCTTCGACGAGCCAGGCCGGGTAACCTCTGCTTCATCTGAGATTCTCCGTTTACGCCAGGGAACACGTGCTGTGGGACAGTATCTCATACAGTTCAAAATCCTGGCATCCGAACTGGCATGGAACGACGAGGCCCTGTTTGCTGCATTCTGGCATGGCTTATCAGAACGCATCAAGGATGAATTAGCTACCAGAGACTTGTCCTCTAAGTTGGATGAGCTAATTTCACTATGCACAAAGGTTGATCTTCGTTTTAGAGAAAGAGCAACTGAGCGAGGAAGATCATCTTTTCCAAAGTCTCCTCCTCCTCGTCAACCGTCTCCATCCAAAGATGAGCCCATGCAAATTGTCCGTTCCCGTCTATCTCCCGCTGAGCGCCGAAGACGTCTTTCTGAGTCTCTCTGTCTCTACTGTGCAGCTCCGTCTCACACTATCAATGCCTGTCCCAAACGTCCGGGAAACTCCAAATCCTAGCTCGCCAAGGAGAGGGCCGGCTAGGAGTAATGATCTCCTCTCCATCTCTTCAAGATTGTAATCTCCCAGTCTCGCTTCAAATTGCTCAGCGTTATAAGAACGTCATTGCCCTCCTTGATTCCGGAGCAGCTGGGAATTTTATAACCAAAGCTTATGTTAAACGGTGGTCCCTACCCACCGAGAGACTTCCTACGTCTGTTTCATTGACTGCCGTGGATGGCAGTAAGATTTTTGACGCAGTTATTTCTTTAAGGACTCTACCAGTTCGTCTGAGAGTAGGAGTTCTTCATTCAGAACTTATTTCTTTTTTAGTGATTCCAAGAGCCACACATCCAGTGGTTTTGGGCCTTCCATGGCTCTGTCTTCACAATCCATCGATTGACTGGACGACTACGCAGATACTAGCATGGGGTCCCTCCTGTGCTGAGACCTGTTTGTCCAAAGTGATTCCTGTTTGTTCTTCTTCCCCCAGGTCGTCTGATGTTCCACCTCCTCCATATCAAGACTACACAGATGTGTTCAGTAAAGCCTCCGCTGATATCCTTCCTCCTCATAGAGAATGGGACTGTCCAATTGATCTCATCCCAGGGAAGGTTCCACCTCGAGGCTGAACTTATCCGTTGTCCCTTCCAGAGACGCATTCCATGGAGGAGTACATCAAAGAGAACCTGGCGAAGGGTTTCATTCGACCTTCCTCTTCTCCAGCTGGCGCAGGCTTCTTTTTCGTTAAAAAGAAGGATGGTGGCCTGCGGCCATGCATCGACTACAGATGTTTGAACGACATTACCGTTAAGAACCGTTATCCTTTACCCTTGATTACAGAGCTCTTCGATAGAGTTAGCGGAACAACCATCTTTACAAAGTTGGATTTGAGGGGTGCCTACAATCTCATCCGGATCCGTGAGGGTGACGAGTGGAAGACCGCCTTTAACACCCGGGATGGACACTATGAGTACCTCGTCATGCCCTTCGGATTGAGCAACGCTCCAGCCGTTTTCCAACATTTCGTAAATGAAATCTTCAGAGACATCCTGTACCGCCATGTCGTAGTTTACCTAGATGATATCCTTATCTTTGCCAATAATCTAGAGGAACATCGCTTCTGGGTAAAGGAGGTTCTGTCCCGTCTCCGTGTCAATCATCTCTATTGCAAATTAGAGAAATGTGTTTTTGAAGTCAAATCCATTCCGTTTCTAGGTTACATTGTGTCCGGTTCTGGACTAGAGATGGATCCTGAGAAACTACAAGCAATCCAGAATTGGCTGATTCCCCTAACCCTCAAAGGGGTCCAGAGGTTCTAAGGGTTCGCCAATTACTACAGAAAGTTTATACGAGACTTTTCCACCATTGTGGCGCCTATCACTGCTTTTACCAAGAAGGGTGATAACCCGTCCAAGTGGTCTGAAGAAGCTACGCAAGCTTTTTATCTATTAAAGCAACACTTCATCTCTGCACCAGTTCTGAAACAGCCCGACATCGACTCTCCTTTCATTCTTGAGGTAGATGCTTCCTCCGTTGGAGTAGAAGCGGTGTTATCCCAGAGGGCTAAAGATGGTCATCTACATCCTTGCAGTTTCTTCTCCCGGAAGTTCTCCCCAGCTGAGCGCAACTATGCCATTGGCGACCAAGAGTTGCTAGCCATCAAGCTCGCTCTGGAAGAATGGAGATATCTGTTAGAGGGAGCTTCTCATTCAGTCACTACACTTACCGACCACAAAAATCTTTTATATTTGAAAGGCGCACAATGTCTTAACCCTCGTCAAGCCAGATGGGCACTTTTCTTTTCCAGGTTCGACTTTAAACTCCAGTTCTGTCCGGGTTCTCAGAATCGCAAGGCCGATGCCCTTTCCCGCTCATGGGAGCAAGAAAATGAGTCAGAGTCTTCGGACAAGCATCCTATTATTAATCCGTTGGCATTCTCCACGGTAGGGATGGACTCTACGCCTCCACCAGGGAAAAGTTTCGTGAAACCGGTGTTAAGGAAGAAGCTCATGCATTGGGCTCATGCTTCCCGTTTTGCCAGACATGCAGGCATTCAGAAGACCTTTGAGTTTATTTCTAGGTCCTATTGGTGGCCAACTCTGAAGAAGGACGTCATGGAATTTATTGCCTCCTGCCCAAAGTGTGCCCAACACAAAGTCTCCCGCCAGTCGCCTGCTGGGCAACTGGTTCCATTATCTGTTCCCCGTCGACCGTGGACCCATTTGTCGATGGACTTTGTTACAGATCTGCCCATGTGCAACAAGTTTAATACCATCTGGGTGGTAGTTGACCGGTTCACCAAGATGGCACATTTCATACCTCTCACCGGTCTTCCGTCAGCTTCCAAGCTGGCTCAAGTGTTTTTTCAAGAGATCTTCCGACTCCACGGTCTTCCTGAAGAGATCATCTCCGATCGTGGTGTGCAATTTGTAGCCAAGTTTTGGCGAAGTTTATGTCAAGCCCTCCAAGTCAAGTTAAAGTTTTCCACAGCTTATCATCCTCAGACCAATGGTCAAACCGAGAGGGTGAATCAGGACTTGGAGGCCTTCCTCCGCATTTATGTGTCTTCCTCTCAAGATGACTGGGTTCAACTTCTTCCGTGGGCCGAGTTCAGCCACAACAATCAATACCATTTCTCATCTTCTTCAACACCATTCTTCATCAACTATGGATTCCACCCTAAAGTTCCAGAATTCCAACCGCTTCCAGCAACTTCAGTTCCAGCAGTGGATGTCACTTTGCGTCAGTTTTCTAATAACTGGAAGAATGTGCGAGCGGCCCTGCTCAAAGCCTCATTCAGGTATAAGAAGTTCGCTGATAGGAAGCGTAGAGCAGTTCCTGCTCTCAAGGTGGGTGATCGTGTGTGGTTGTCCACGAAGAATTTGAGGCTGAGAGTTCCCAGCATGAAATTTGCACCTCGTTACATCGGTCCTTTCAAAATTGAACAAGTCATCAATCCTGTTGCCAACAAACTCCAGTTACCTCCCTTCCTAAAGATACCCAGGACATTCCATGTGTCTCTGTTGAAACCGCTGATCCTGAATCGGTTTCATTCTGCACTTCCTTCTGCTCCGTAAGTCCAAACTCAACAGGGAGTTGAGTATGAAGTGGCCAAGATTCTGGACTCACGTTTCCGTTACGGTCAATTGCAGTATCTTATTGACTGGAAGGGCTATGGTCCTGAAGAACGCTCTTGGACCAATGCTTCAGATGTCCATGCTCCTGCCTTGGTCTGGAATTTCCACTCTAAGTTTCCACAAAAGCCGAAGAAGTGTCCTGGGGCCACTCCTAAAGGGGGGGGGTGCTGTCACGATCCGGGTATCTGGACGCCATTACTTGCCTTCCAGATGCCTTCTGAGGCTGGCTCAGCGTTCCAGGGCCGGATCTCATCTGTGTTCCTGATGTCCACACTATGCATGTCCCTCCTGTCACTCTGAGACGCTGTTACAGCGGCGCCATGTTTGAATCTAGCATGGCGTCTCCCGTCCTCCGCGGCCTCCGCCACCGCTCTTGTGTTCCAGTATGCAGGTTGTCAGAGTGGTGCCCCATGCCTGCCGACGCCTCCGCTGTCATCCATGTGTCTCAGTGTGCAGTTGTCAGTTTGGCGTCTCCTGTCCTCCGCGGCCGGCGCCGCCATTACTGTTATGATTCCACATGGTTTTCCAAACCAGCTTTCCCTCCAAGTACTAACATGGGCGCAGCCATGTTTGCCTTTGTCACATGTTCAGTCTCCACCAATCTGCTACACAGTGAACCTGCATGATTGGCCAGCCAATGCCTGCCCTGCAGCAGGTATAAGTATCCTGTGCCTGAACCAGGAAATGGTCAGTGCTCTGAATGTCAAACCTTGTTCCAGTGTCTCTTCCCTGTGGTTGTTTTTCCAGGTTCCAGCTCCTGTCTCCAACAGCTACTACGAGACCCGCACCTGCCTTCCATCTTGCAGTGCAGCCTGACTCTGCAGCCCTCCGTGGCTATTCCAGCTTCCAGCTACTATCATCTGCTTCCAGCGTTCAGCTTTCAGCAGTATTCACTTTCTTCAAAGTACCGGTGTTACTCCAGCGGATTCCTACTTACCAGCAGCATCCACTACCACCGGTAATCTTTACACTACTCTCCTGTTCCCATGCTCCCTAGCATCTTACAGTATCCACTCCGTGTCTTCATCACCTGTCTGGTTCCATCCAGCATCCACTCCGTGTCTTCATCACCTGTCTGGTTCCATCCAGCATCCACTCCGTGTCTTCATCACCTATCTGGTTCCATCCAGCATCCACTCCGTGTCTTCATCACCTGGCTGATTCCATTCAGCATCCACTCCGTGTCTCTACCACCTGGCTGGTTCCATCCAGTATCTACAACAGTCTGTTCAAGTAACCAACTACATCTATACCTCCACTGGCGTGTTCCTCGGCTATCTTCACTACTACAGCCAGGCCTGGTAAGGTTAATCCATCAAGGGACTTTAACATCTTTTCCTTAACCTACCAGTGCTCTGTGATACCTTCTATAGTTACTAGTGATCCAGGAACTGTGTTATATGCCACTTGCTTTTATCAACTGTGAATACTGTTGTTATACACGGAGTCTGTTGTTAAAACCTTTTATTGACTTTTAACCTGGTTGTCATGGTCACACCTTCGGGTAATCTTTAACACTTACATGTCCAGGGGTCTGACTAAACCCTCCAGGTTCAATTTCATTCCAGCCCCTACAACTGAGGCTTCCTCTTGTCAGCCAAAACCCTCAGTTGTGACATTATGTGCTTAGAAACTATATTTAGTCTAGTGGTTCCCAAACTGGGTGCCATGGGGCACTTGCAGGGGTGCCACAGGTTGGAGGTCCAGGATCAAATCAAACTATTGTAGGTCAATGTGACAGGCAAAACCAGTACTGGTTGTTGCACGCAATTGGCGCTCCCCGGTGATACCTACGATCTCTACTATTGAAGCCTCTGTTCAGTCACATTTTGAGTTTGAGATGGCGGGCGTGACCTTTGCTTCAGGAAGCGCCAGGCAAGGTACAAAATGGGCGGTATGGAGCAAATTTACAAAATGGGCGGTATGGAGTGAATTTAGGAAGGCACGCTTCCCTTGCAACCACATCCCCTACCTTGATAGTCTGCTCCCGAACTGGAAGCTGTAAATCCCTGGTCATGCCATCATTGTGTCACGATCCGGGTATCTGGATGCCATTACTTGCCTTTTAGATGCCTTCTGAGGCTGGCTCAGCGTTCCAGGGCCGGATCTCATCTGTGTTACTGATGTCCACATTCTGCATATCCCTCCTGTCACTCTGAGACGCTGTTACAGCTACGCCATGTTTGAATCTAGCATGGCGTCTCCCGTCCTCCGCGGCCTCCGCCGCCGCTCCTGTGTTCCAGTATGCAGGTTGTCAGAGTGGTGCCCCATGTCTGCCGCGGTCTCCGCTGTCATCCATGTGTCTCAGTGTGCAGTTGTCAGTTTGGCGTCTCCTGCCCTCCGCGGTCGGCGCCGCCATTGCTGCTGTTTCCACATGGTTTTCCAAACCAACTTTCCCTCCAAGTACTAACATGGGCGCAGCCATGTTTGTTCCAGTCACATGTTCAGTCTCCAGCAATCTGCTGCACTGTGAATCTGCATGATTGGCCAGCCAATGCCTGCCATGCAGTAGGTATAAGTATCCTGTGCCTGAACCAGGAAATGGTCAGTGCTTTGAACGTCAAACCTTGTTCCAGTCTCTCCTGTGGTTGTTTCTCCAGGTTCCAGCTCCTGTCTCCAGCATCTACTACGAGACCCGCACCTGCCTACCATCCTGCGGTGCAGCCTGACTCTGCAGCCCTCCGTGGCTATTCCAGCTTCCAGCTATTAACCCATCTGCTTCCAGCGGTCAGCTTCCAGCAGTATCCAGTTTCTTCAAAGTGCCGGTGTTATTCCAGCGGATCCCTACTTACCAGCAGTATCCACTACCACCGGTAACCTCTTCTCAACTCTTCTGTTTCCACGCTCCCTAGCATCTTACAGTATCTACTCCGTGTCTTTATCACCTGTCTGGTTCCATCCAGCATCCACTCCGTGTCTTCATCACCTGTCTGGTTCCATCCAGCATCCACTCCGTGTCTTCATCACCTGTCTGATTCCATTCAGCATCCACTCCGTATCTCTACCACCTGGCTGGTTCCATCCAGTATCTACAACAGTCTGTTCAAGTTACCAATTACATCTATACTTCTGCTGGCGTGTTCCTCGGCTATCTTCACTACTACAGCCAGGCCTGGTAAGGTTATTCCATCAAAGGACTTTAACATCCATTCCTCAACCTACCAGTGCTCTGTGATACCTCTCATGGTTATAGTGATCCAGGAACTGTATTATTTGCCATTTGCTTTTATCAACTGTGAATACTGTTGTTTATACACGGAGTCTGTTAATAAAACCTTTCATTGACTTTTAACCTGGTTGTCATGGTCACACCTTTGGGTAATCCTTCTACACTTACATGTCCAGGGGTCTGATTAAACCTTCCAGGTTTAATTTCATTCCAGCCCCTACAACTGAGGCTTCCTCCTGTCAGCCTAAACCCTCAGTTGTGACAGTAAGCACTGACCATATGAATCCAGTCGGAGACCAGGATCAAGCGGCCAGGCCGATGCAAGAACTGGCAGCCAGACTCGAACATCAGGAGGCTGCACAAGGCCACATCATCCGCTGTCTCTAGGATTTCTCTACCCGACTGGATGGGATTCAAACGACCCTCCGTGGACCTGGCACGTCCGGTGCATCCACAACAGTGACACCAGCTGTAACCCCACCCACCTTACCCATTTCTACTCCACGTCTTCATCTTCCAACGCCAGCAAAATTTGACGGATCTCCAAGATTCTGCAGGGGATTTCTCAACCAATGTGAAATCCATTTTGAGCTACAACCTGGCAATTTCCCCAGTGACCATACTAAAATTGCCTATATTATTTCTCTTCTCAGTGGCTCAGCCCTTGACTGGGCATCACCTTTATGGGAGAAGTCTGATACCCTGTTGTCTTCCTATACTGATTTTATAGCTACATTCAGGCGCATCTTCGACGAGCCAGGCCGGGTAACCTCTGCTTCATCTGAGATTCTCCGTTTACGCCAGGGAACACGTGCTGTGGGACAATATCTCATACAGTTCAAAATCCTGGCATCCGAACTGGCATGGAACGACGAGGCCCTGTTTGCTGCATTCTGGCATGGCTTATCAGAACGCATCAAGGATGAATTAGCTACCAGAGACTTGCCTTCTAAGTTGGATGAGCTAATTTCACTATGCACAAAGGTTGATCTTCGTTTTAGAGAAAGAGCAACTGAGCGAGGAAGATCATCTATTCCAAAGTCTTCTGCTCCTCCTCCTCGTCAACCGTCTCCATCCAAAGATGAGCCCATGCAAATTGGCAGTTCCCGTCTATCTCCTGCTGAGCGCCGAAGACGTCTCTCTGAGTCTCTCTGTCTCTACTGTGCAGCTCCGTCTCACGCTGTCAATGCCTGTCCCAAACGTCCGGGAAACTCCAAATCCTAGCTCGCCAAGGAGAGGGCCGTCTAGGAGTAATGATCTCTTCTCCATCTCCTCATGATTGTAATCTCCCAGTCTCGCTTCAAATTGCTCAACGTTATAGGAACGTCATTGCCCTCCTTGATTCCGGAGCAGCTGGGAATTTCATAACCGAAGTTTATGTTAAACGGTGGTCCCTACCCACCGAGAGACTTCCTACGTCTATTTCCTTGACTGCCGTGGATGGCAGTAAGATTTTTGATGCAGTAATTTCTTTAAGGACTCTACCAGTTCGTCTAAGAGTAGGAGTTCTTCATTCAGAATTTATTTCCTTTCTAGTGATTCCAAGAGCCACACATCCAGTGGTTTTGGGCCTTCCATGGCTCCGTCTTCACAATCCATCGATTGACTGGACGACCACGCAGATACTAGCATGGGGTCCCTCCTGTGCTGAGACCTGTTTGTCCAAAGTCCTTCCTGTTTGTTCTTCCTCCCCCAGGTCGTCTGATGTTCCACCTCCTCCATATCAAGACTACATAGATGTGTTCAGTAAAGCCTCCGCTGATATCCTTCCTCCTCATAGAGAATGGGACTGTCCAATTGATCTCATCCCAGGGAAGGTTCCACCTCAAGGCCGAACTTATCCATTGTCCCTTCCAGATACGCATTCCATGGAGGAGTACATCAAAGAGAACCTGGCGAAGGGTTTTATTCGACCTTCCTCTTCTCCAGCTGGCGCAGGCTTCTTTTTCGTTAAAAAGAAGGACGGTGGCCTGCGGCCGTGCATCGACTACAGAGGTTTGAACGACATTACCGTTAAGAACCGTTATCCTTTACCCTTGATTACAGAGCTCTTCGATAGAGTTAGCGGAGCAACCATCTTTACAAAGTTGGATTTGAGGGGTGCCTACAATCTCATCCGGATCCGTGAGGGTGACGAGTGGAAGACCGCCTTTAACACCCGGGATGGACACTATGAGTACCTCGTCATGCCCTTCGGATTGAGCAACGCTCCAGCTGTTTTCCAGCATTTCGTAAATGAAATCTTCGGAGACATCCTGTACCGCCATGTCGTAGTTTATCTAGATGATATCCTTATCTTTGCCAATAATCTAGAGGAACATCGCTTCTGGGTAAAGGAGGTTCTGTCCCGTCTCCGTGTCAATCATCTCTATTGCAAATTAGAGAAATGTGTTTTTGAAGTCAAATCCATTCCGTTTCTAGGTTACATTGTGTCCGGTTCCGGACTAGAGATGGATCCTGAGAAACTACAAGCAATCCAGAATTGGCCGATTCCCCTAACCCTCAAAGGGGTCCAGAGGTACTTAGGGTTCGCCAATTACTACAGAAAGTTTATACGAGACTTTTCCACCATTGTGGCGCCTATCACTGCTTTTACCAAGAAGGGTGCTAACCCGTCCAAGTGGTCTGAAGAAGCTACACAAGCTTTTTATCTATTAAAGCAACGCTTCATCTCTGCACCAGTTCTGAAACAGCCCGACATCGACTCTCCTTTCATCCTTGAGGTAGATGCCTCCTCCGTTGGAGTAGGAGTGGTGTTATCCCAGAGGGCTAAAGATGGTCATCTACATCCTTGCAGTTTCTTCTCCCGGAAGTTCTCCCCAGCTGAGCGCAACTATGCCATTGGCGACCAGGAGTTGCTAGCCATCAAGCTCACTCTGGAAGAAGGAGATATCTGTTAGAGGGAGCTTCCCATTCAGTCACTATACTTACCGACCACAAAAATCTTTTATATCTGAAAGGCGCACAATGTCTTAACCCTCGTCAAGCCAGATGGGCACTTTTCTTTTCCAGGTTCGACTTTAAACTCCAGTTCTGTCCGGGTTCTCAGAATCGCAAGGCCGATGCCCTTTCCCGCTCATGGGAGCAAGAAAATGAGTCAGAGTATTCGGACAAGCATCCTATTATTAATCCGTTGGCATTCTCCACGGTAGGGATGGACTCTACGCCTCCACCAGGGAAAAGTTTTGTGAAGCCGGTGTTAAGGAAGAAGCTCATGCATTGGGCCCATGCTTCCCGTTTTGCCGGACATACAGGTATCCAGAAAACCCTTGAGTTTATCTCTAGGTCCTATTGGTGGCCAACTCTGAAGAAGGACGTCATGGAGTTTATTGCCTCTTGCCCAAAGTGTGCCCAACACAAAGTCTCCCGCCAGTCGCCTGCTGGGCAACTGGTTCCATTATCTGTTCCCCGTCGACCGTGGACCCATTTGTCGATGGACTTCGTTACAGATCTGCCTATGTGCAACAAGTTTAATACCATCTGGGTGGTAGTTGACCGGTTCACCAAGATGGCACATTTCATACCTCTCACCGGTCTTCCGTCAGCTTCCAAGCTGGCTCAAGTGTTTATTCAAGAGATCTTCCGACTGCACGGTCTTCCTGAAGAGATCATCTCCGATCGTGGTGTACAATTTGTAGCCAAGTTCTGGCGAAGTTTATGTCAAGCCCTCCAAGTCAAGTTAAAGTTTTCTACAGCTTATCATCCTCAGACCAATGGTCAAACCGAGAGGGTGAATCAGGACTTGGAGGCCTTCCTCCGCATTTATGTGTCTTCCTCTCAAGATGACTGGGTTCAACTCCTTCCTTGGGCCGAGTTCAGCCACAACAATCAATACCATTCCTCATCTTCTTCAACACCATTCTTCATCAACTATGGATTCCACCCTAAAGTTCCAGAATTCCAACCGCTTCCAGCAACTTCAGTTCCAGCAGTGGATGTCACCTTGCGTCAGTTTTCTAACAACTGGAAGAGTGTGCGAGCGGCCCTGCTCAAAGCCTCATTCAGGTATAAGAAGTTTGCTGATAGGAAGCGTAGAGCAGTTCCTGCTCTCAAGGTGGGTGATCGTGTGTGGTTGTCCACGAAGAATTTGAGGTTGAGAGTTCCCAGCATGAAATTTGCACCTCGTTACATCGGTCCTTTCAAAGTTGAACAAGTCATCAATCCTGTTGCCTACAAACTCCAGTTACCTCCCTTCCTGAAGATACCCAGGACATTCCATGTGTCCCTGTTGAAACCGCTGATCCTGAATCGGTTTCATTCTGCACTTCCTTCAGCTCCGAAAGTCCAAACTCAACGGGGAGTTGAGTATGAAGTGGCCAAGGTTCTGGACTCACGTTTCCGTTACGGTCAATTGCAGTATCTTATTGATTGGAAGGGCTATGGTCCTGAAGAACGCTCTTGGACCAATGCTTCGGATATCCATGCTCCTGCCTTGGTCCGGAATTTCCACTCTAAGTTTCCTCAAAAGCCGAAGAAGTGTCCTGGGGCCACTCCTAAAGGGGGGGGTGCTGTCACGATCCGGGTATCTGGACGCCATTACTTGCCTTTTAGATGCCTTCTGAGGCTGGCTCAGCGTTCCAGGACCGGATCTCATCTGTGTTACTGATGTCCACATTCTGCATATCCCTCCTGTCACTCTGAGACGCTGTTACTGCGACGCCATGTTTGAATCTAGCATGGCGTCTCCCGTCCTCTGCGGCCTCCGCCGCCGCTCCTGTGTTCTAGTATGCAGGTTGTCAGAGTGGTGCCCCATGTCTGCCGCGGTCTCCGCTGTCATCCATGTGTCTCAGTGTGCAGTTGTCAGTTTGGCGTCTCCTGCCCTCCGTGGTCGGCGCCGCCATTGCTGCTGTGTTTCCACATGGTTTTCCAAACCAGCTTTCCCTCCAAGTACTAACATGGCGCAGCCATGTTTGTTCCAGTCACATGTTCAGTCTCCACCAATCTGCTGCACTGTGAATCTGCATGATTGGCCAGCCAATGCCTGCCATGCAGCAGGTATAAGTATCCTGTGCCTGGACCAGGAAATGGTCAGTGCTTTGAACGTCAAACCTTGTTCCAGTCTCTCTCTCCTGTGGTTGTTTCTCCAGGTTCCAGCTCCTGTCTCCAGCATCCACTACAAGACCCGCACCTGCCTACCATCCTGCGGTGCAGCCTGACTCTGCAGCCCTCCGTGGCTATTCCAGCTATTAACCCATCTGCTTCCAGCGGTCAGCTTCCAGCAGTATCCAGTTTCTTCAAAGTGCCGGTGTTATTCCAGTGGATCCCTACTTACCAGCAGTATCCACTACCACCGGTAACCTCTTCTCAACTCTTCTGTTTCCACGCTCCCTAGCATCTTACAGTATCTACTCCGTGTCTTTATCACCTGTCTGGTTCCATCCAGCATCCACTCCGTGTCTTCATCACCTATCTGGTTCCATCCAGCATCCACTCCGTGTCTTCATCACCTGTCTGGTTCCATCCAGCATCCACTCCGTGTCTTCATCACCTGTCTGATTCCATTCAGCATCCACTTCGTGTCTCTACCACCTGGCTGGTTCCATCCAGTATCTACAACAGTCGTTCAAGTTACCAATTACATCTATACTTCTACTGGCGTGTTCCTCGGCTATCTTCACTACTACAGCCAGGCCTGGTAAGGTTATTCCATCAAAGGACTTTAACATCCATTCCTCAACCTACCAGTGCTCTGTGATACCTCTCATGGTTATAGTGATCCAGGAACTGTATTATTTGCCATTTGCTTTTATCAACTGTGAATACTGTTGTTTATACACGGAGTCTGTTAATAAAACCTTTTATTGACTTTTAACCTGGTTGTCATGGTCACACCTTTGGGTAATCCTTCTACACTTACATGTCCAGGGGTCTGATTAAACCTTCCAGGTTTAATTTCATTCCAGCTCCTACAACTGAGGCTTCCTCCTGTCAGCCTAAACCCTCAGTTGTGACACATTGTTTACAGTAAAAGCCACTCTCCAGAGAGGATACCCAGAGCATTCCAAAACGCTAATTTTAGGACGGCCCGCCTATATTACTCCCAGACACCGTACCCTCTATGGGAGATGCTTCCTTTGTATACCACTAACAATTGTTCCACATGCTGTAGACCGATATGCTGTATCTAATTACTACCGAGAACACTATGGCCCTCATTCTGAGTTGTTCGCTCGCTAGCTGCTATTAGCAGCATTGCAGACGCTAAGCCGCCGCCCTCTGGGAGTGTATCTTAGCTTAGCAGAATTGCGAACGAAAGATTCGCAGAATTGCGAATAGATATTTCTTAGCAGTTTCTGAGTAGCTCCAGACTTACTCAGCCATTGCGATCAGTTCAGTCAGTTTCGTTCCTGGTTTGACGTCACAAACACACCCAGCGTTCGCCCAGACACTCCCCCATTTCTTCAAACACTCCCGCGTTTTTCCCAGAAACGCCAGTGTTTTTTCGCACATGCCCAGAAAACGGCAAATTTCCGCCCAGAAACACCCACTTCCTGTCAATCACAGTACGATCACCAGAACGATGAAAAATCCTCGTTATGCCGTGAGTAAAATAGCTAACTTTTGTGTAAAATAACTAAGCGTATGCGCTCTGCGAACCTTGCGCATGCGCAGTAAGCGACTAATCGCAATATAGCGAAAATCGGCAACGAGCGAACTACTCGGAATGACCCCCTATATGTATGTACTATTGTGATGCAATGTATGTCCCCTCCCTCCCTCCTGCTTTTTATTTCTGTAATTCCCCCCCCCCCTTCCCCCGATTTATTTGAAAAACTAATAAAAATGAATCTTGGGGGGGAAAAACCCCCCCACAGTACTGGTTGGCTACAAATTATAAAATATGTGTACCAACAGAATCACACCCCTTGTCTGCTACCCAGGGCCAGCCTTAACCTAATTTTTTTGGTAAGCAAATATAGATTTTGGCGCCTCTAGGTGGAATAAATAATATTATACACAGATAAAGTTCTAGCTCTATGGGACATATCAAGGCGGATCTTCAGAAAATTATGCTTTAATTTTGTTTGTTTATAATATAATTTATTCCACTAAGGGAGGCCAAAATCTACATTCACTTCGAATAAAACCTTTTATTGCAGATGAAAATCATATGGGAAGCTTCACTGGCGAAAACTGACAAATGTTACTGCCATCAGGGTTTTCGCCAGCGACAGCAGGGTATAGGGAAACAGAAGATTGCGCTTACCTGCCATCCTCACCCTTTCTGACCGTCAGCCAGTGAGACTCCATCGGCTTCAGCAGAAAAGGAGGAGAAAGGTAAGTGGTGAAGAAGGGACAAGTGAAAGAAGAAAGGGGGTGGCGGAAGGAGGAGCAGGGTAAGAGTAAGGGGCCCTACACACTGGCCGACCCGCCGCCGAGCTGCCCGACGGCGGATACAGCCGACGAGCGACCCGGCAGCGGGGGGGCAGTGACGGGGGGAATGAAGTTTCCTCACTCCCCCGTCACCCGGCTGCATTGAAGTGCAGGCAAATATGGACGAGATCGTCCATATTGGCCTGCATGTACAGCCGACGGGGGACCAGCGATGAACGAGCGCGGGGACGCGCATCGTTCATCGCTGGAGCCTACACACTGAAAGATATGAACGAGTTCTCGTTCATTTATGAACGCGATCGTTCATATCTTTCAAAAAATCGGCCAGTGTGTAGGGCCTATAAAAGTGGTATGTGAAGGTAGAGTAAAGGTAAGCGTAAGTGGTGGGGGATAAATAGTAGAATTAGGTGGTGGGATAGATATAGTGAGAGGAGTAATGGGAGACACAGGTAAAAGATGGAGGGAAAACAAAGGACAGTCACACACAAGGATGATACAGACACACTGGTGGAGAGGAAAATGGAAAAATACACACTGCAGACGCATAACTCCCAACTTTTCAATCTTGACACCTGGGATCCTTGTGCGGCAAAGCCTCACGCGACCCGGAAAGGAAGCGTGGCCTCGGGAGAGAGGGTCATGGCATTTGCTTAGTGGGTGGGGCCTCGCAACGAAAGTTTTCCTTAATTTTGGGGGCACTGAATACATGCCGTGCTTGCATGTATACATGGAGACATGCACACTGCGGCCAGAGAGGGCACATGGAAACATACACTCCGGGGCTTGGGGTGACATACACACTGCTGACAGGAGAGAATGGAAATTTACACATTGGTGACTGGGGGGTGCTGGAGACATTCGCACTGGGGTCATAGGGGCAGATTTATTAAGCCTAGTGAAGTGGTAAAGTGGAAGATGATAAAGCACCATCCAGTCAGCTCCTAACTGTCAGTTGTCAAGCCCAGCCTGCAGGGCCTGATCAACCAATAGGCTGAAAGACAACGGGCGATCTGGCACAGGGTTTATTTAAGTATAATAATTTATAAATTCGAGAGAAAAGGACCAAAATTGGACAGTGTGTTACCCTTATTAAAAGGGAGAAAAATACGTATATTACCGTCTTTTCTATGGTACGCTGTCCTGGTTGGTGGTGCACCCAGAGCCAGAAAGTACGCAGACTTGCAATGGGAGAGAACAGAAGGCTCTTGTGTGGGCGCACTCTTGAGAGAAAAAGTTGATAATGTATGAAAATTTAGAGAATGCTTAAGACATAACTTTTATTATAAATACCATATTTACAGGCAGAATTGTAGGCATCATATTACAGTCAAAAAACGGTTAATATTGTAAACACTGTGATGAAGAAATATGGAATAGAGTTAGTGGTGATACTGCTGTTGGTGTTTAATGTCACATGAAGGAGGAAGTTAATTCCTGCTCTAAAACACCAGGTATTCGCAGGCAGTCACCTTTCCTGATACTAACCCGGCCCAACGCTGTTTAGCTTCCAAGATCGGACGAGATCGGGCGCTGACAGCGTGGTATGGTAGTAGAGATTTATGTGTACACGAATGAGAGTGCACCTATATAAGAAATAAGAAATTGGAAGAAACAGAGAGGAGATGGAGAATAAGAAAAAAGTTGGTGAAAATATGTGGATATGCTTTCCACGTTAGACCCGGTTCAAAAGTTCCCACTGTTGTGGTACAATGTTCCGGGAATCATGAATGAGAGTCCACGAAATTAGTGAATAAAGAATGTGATAACCAGTTAATTAGATAACAATTTGGATATAATAGGCTAATAGCTTTAGCAGGATAATAAAAAGATTTTGCTGCTACACAAAATATAATTACTGAGGACTGGATCTTCCAATAGTAATGGGAAAAATTCCCTGGTGTCTCACCCTTAGATACTGGTGTGATTGAAAATCTTATTATAACATACACATGAAAATCTTAATTAAAAGAGGGTATGCCCCTTAACAAGGTGAGGAATATATAATATAATGTGAACAAGTTCTCACAGTATTAGGTAGAATACAATTAAAGGCACCATATGTCAATTGTAAGATATAGGTGATATGGGGCTTTGTAAGTGACTTACACAAAGCAGGGTATATGACCATCCGAAGTAAAAAACATGAAAAAATCATGAAAAAACATGAAAAAATCGTCCCAATATGGAAAGAAAAAAATGCAGCAAAAATGTCAGTGTTTACAAGAAGAGAAATAAATCTATAATAATATTGTTGCCAATTAATCTATCGGTATATATATATATATGTAGGAGATAAAAATGAATAATGATAACGCTGTCCTGGCCTCAGTTAAGAAAGAAACTGAGAATTTGGCTCATATTATGGAGAAGCCCCTTAACAACAAAATCACACTGAAAAAATAAGATTTTACTCACAGGTAAATCTATTTCTCGTAGTCCGTAGTGGATGCTGGGAACTCCGTAAGGACCATGGGGAATAGCGGCTCCGCAGGAGACTGGGCACAACTAAAGAAAGCTTTAGGCCTACCTGGTGTGCACTGGCTCCTCCCTCTATGACCCTCCTCCAGACCTCAGTTAGGATACTGTGCCCGGAAGAGCTGACACAATAAGGAAGGATTTTGAATCCCGGGTAAGACTCATACCAGCCACACCAATCACACCGTATAACTCGTGATACTATACCCAGTTAACAGTATGAAATAGAACTGAGCCTCTCAACAGATGGCTCAACAATAACCCTTTAGTTAACAAGAACTATATACAAGTATTGCAGACAATCCGCACTTGGGACGGGCGCCCAGCATCCACTACGGACTACGAGAAATAGATTTACCGGTGAGTAAAATCTTATTTTCTCTGACGTCCTAGTGGATGCTGGGAACTCCGTAAGGACCATGGGGATTATACCAAAGCTCCCAAACGGGCGGGAGAGTGCGGATGACTCTGCAGCACCGAATGAGCGAACTCTAGGTCCTCAGGGTATCAAACTTGTAGAATTTAGCAAATGTGTTTGACCCCGACCAAGTAGCTGCTCGGCAAAGTTGTAAAGCCGAGACCCCTCGGGCAGCCGCCCAAGAAGAGCCCACCTTCCTCGTGGAATGGGCTTTCACAGATTTAGGATGCGGCAGTCCAGCCGCAGAATGTGCAAGTTGAATCGTGCTACAGATCCAGCGAGCAATAGTCTGCTTTGAAGCAGGTGCACCCAACTTGTTGGGCGCATGCAGGATAAATAGCGAGTAAGTCTTTCTGACTCCAGCTGTCCTGGAAACATAGATTTTTAGGGCCCGGACTACGTCCAGCAACTTGGAGTCCTCCAAGTCACGAGTAGCCGCAGGCACCACAATAGGCTGGTTCAAATGAAACGCTGAAACCACCTTTGGGAGAAATTGGGGACGAGTCCTCAATTCCGCCCTATCCATATGGAAAATCAGATAAGGGCTTTTACATGACAAAGCCGCCAATTCTGACACACGCCTGGCCGAAGCCAAAGCCAACAGCATGACCACTTTCCACGTGAGATATTTTAGTTCCACGGTTTTAAGTGGTTCAAACCAATGCGACTTTAGGAAATCCAACACCACGTTGAGATCCCAAGGTGCCACTGGGGGCACAAAAGGGGGCTGAATATGCAGCACTCCATTAACAAATGTCTGAACTTCAGGTAGTGAAGCCAGTTCTTTTTGGAAGAAAATCGATAGAGCCGAAATCTGGACCTTAATGGAACCCAATTTTAGGCCCATAGTCACCCCTGACTGTAGGAAGTGCAGAAATCGACCTAGCTGAAATTCCTCCGTTGGGGCCTTCCTGGCCTCACACCACGCAACATATTTTCGCCATATGCGGTGATAATGGTTTGCGGTCACTCCGGAATGCCCTTTTCCTTCAGGATCCGGCGTTCAACCGCCATGCCGTCAAACGCAGCCACGGTAAGTCTTGGAACAGACATGCCCCTGCTGCAGCAGGTCCTGTCTGAGCGGCAGAGGCCATGGGTCCTCTGAGATCATTTCTTGAAGTTCTGGGTACCAAGCTCTTCTTGGCCAATCCGGAACAATGAGTATAGTTCTTACTCCTCTCCCTCTTATTATTCTCAGTACCTTGGGTATGAGAGGCAGAGGAGGGAACACATACACCGACTGGTACACCCACGGTGTTACCAGAGCATCCACAGCTATCGCCTGAGGGTCCCTTGACCTGGCGCAATATCTTTTTAGCTTTTTGTTGAGGCGGGACGCCATCATGTCCACAAGTGGCCTTTCCCAATGTTGTACAATCATTTGGAAGACTTCTGGATGAAGTCCCCACTCTCCCGGGTGGAGGTCGTGTCTGCTGAGAAAGTCTGCTTCCCAGTTGTCCACTCCGGGAATGAACACTGCTGACAGTGCTAACACATGATTTTCCGCCCATCGGAGAATCCTTGTGGCTTCTGCCATCGCCATCCTGCTTCTTGTGCCGCCCTGTCGGTTTACATGGGCGACCGCCGTGATGTTGTCTGACTGGATCAGCACCGGCTGGTGTTGAAGCAGGGGTCTTGCCTGACTTAGGGCATTGTAAATGGCCCTTAGTTCCAGAATATTTATGTGTAGGGAAGTCTCCTGACTTGACCATTGTCCTTGGAAATTTCTTCCCTGTGTGACTGCCCCCCAACCTCGAAGGCTGGCATCCGTGGTCACCAGGACCCAATCCTGTATGCCGAATCTGCGGCCCTCTAGAAGATGAGCACTTTGCAGCCACCACAGCAGCGACACCCTGGCCCTCGGAGACAGGGTTATCAGCCGATGCATCTGAAGATGCGATCCGGACCACTTGTCCAATAGATCCCACTGAAAGATCCTTGCATGGAACCTTCCGAATGGAATTGCTTCGTAAGAAGCCACCATCTTTCCCAGGACTCGCGTGCAGTGGTGCACCGACACCTGTTTTGGTTTTAGGAGGTATCTGACTAGAGATGACAACTCCTTGGCCTTCTCCTCCGGGAGAAACACCTTTTTCTGTTCTGTGTCGAGAACCATCCCCAGGAACAGTAGACGCGTTGTAGGAACCAGCTGCGACTTCGGAATGTTCAGGATCCAGCCATGCTGTTGTACAACTGCCCGAGCTAGTGCTACTCCGATCAACAACTGTTCCCTGGACCTCGCCTTTATAAGGAGATCGTCCAAGTACGGGATAACTATAACTCCCTTTTTTCGAAGGAGTATCATCATCTCTGCCATTACCTTGGTAAACACCCTCGGTGCCGTGGACAGACCAAACGGCAACGTCTGGAAATGGTAATGACAGTCCTGTACCACAAATCTGAGGTACTCCTGGTGAGGGGGGTAAATGGGGACATGCAGGTAAGCATCCTTGATGTCCAGTGATACCATGAAATCCCCTTCGTCCAGGCTTGCAATAACCGCCCTGAGCGATTCCATTTTGAACTTGAACCTTCGTATATAAGTGTTCAAGGATTTCAAATTTAAGATGGGTCTCACCGAACCGTCCGGTTTCGGTACCACAAACATTGTGGAATAGTAACCCCGTCCCTGTTGAAGGAGGGGTACCTTGACTATCACCTGCTGCGAATACAGCTTGTGAATTGCCTCCAGCACTGCCTCCCTGTCCGAGGGAGCCGTCGGCAAGGCAGATTTGAGGAAACGGCGAGGGGGAGACGTCTCGAATTCCAGCTTGTACCCCTGAGATACTACCTGTAGAATCCAGGGATCCACCCGTGAGCGAGCCCACTGGTCGCTGAAGTTCTTGAGATGGGCCCCCACCGTACCTGGCTCCGCCTGTGGAGCCCCAGCGTCATGCGGTGGACTTAGAGGAAGCGGGGGAGGACTTTTATTCCTGGGAACTGGCTGTATGCTGCAGCTTTTTCCCCTTACCTCTGCCTCTGGGCAGAAAGGGCGCGCCTTTAACCCGCTTACCTTTCTGGGGCCGAAAGGACTGTACCTGATAATACAGTGCTTTCTTTGGCTGTGAGGGAACATGGGTTAAAAATGCTGATTTTCCAGCTGTAGCTGTGGAAACGAGGTCCGAGAGACCATCCCCAAACAACTCCTCACCCTTGTAAGGCAAAACTTCCATGTGCCTTTTAGAATCAGCATCACCTGTCCACTGCCGAGTCCACAATCCTCTCCTGGCAGAAATGGACATTGCGTTTATTTTAGACGCCAGCCGGCAAATATCCCTCTGTGCATCTCTCATGTATAAGACTGCGTCTTTAATGTGCTCTACGGTTAGCAATATAGAGTCCCTGTCTAAGGTATCAATGTTTTCTGACAGGGAATCTGACCACGCAGCTGCAGCACTGACATCCATGCAGAAGCAATAGCTGGTCTCAGTATAATGCCTGAGTGTGTATATACAGACTTCAGGATAGCCTCCTGCTTTCTATCTGCAGGTTCCTTTAAGGCGGCCGTGTCCGGAGACGGTAGTGCCTCCTTCTTTGACAGACGTGTGAGCGCTTATCCACCCTAGGAGATGTCTCCCAACGTGACCTGTCCTCTGGCGGGAAAGGGTAAGCCATTAGTAACTTTTTAGAAATTACCAGTTTCTTATCGGGGGAAGCCCACGCTTCTTCACACACTTCATTTAAGTCATCAGAAGGGGGAAAAACCACTGGTAGTTTTTTCTCCCCAAACATAATACCCTTTTTTGTGGTACCTGGGGTAATATCAGAAATATGCAACACATTTTTCATTGCCGTAATCATGTAACGGGTGGCTCTATTGGAATGTACACTAGTCTCATCATCGTCGACACTGGAGTCGGTATCCGTGTCGACATCTGTGTCTGCCATCTGAGGTAGCGGGCGTTTTAGAGCCCCTGATGGCTTTTGAGACGTCTGGGCAGGCACGGGCTGAGAAGCCGGCTGTCCCACATCTGCTATGTCGTCAAACCTTTTATGTAAGGAGTTGACACTGTCGCGTAATTCCTTCCACATAACCATCCACTCAGGTGTCGACCCCGCAGGGGGTGACATCACATTTATCGGCACCTGCTCCTCCTCCACATAAGCCTCCTCATCAAACATGTCGACACAGCCGTACCGACACACCGCACACACACAGGGAATGCTCTGACTGAGGACAGGACCCCACAAAGTCCTTTGGGGAGACAAAGAGAGAGTATGCTAGCACACACCAGAGCGCTATATATATAGGGATTCACACTACCCACAGTGATTTTTCCCCTATAGCTGCTGATATTACACAGATTGCGCCTAAATTTAGTGCCCCCCCTCTCTTTTTTACCCTATGTAGTCTGGAAACTGCAGGGGAGAGCCTGGGGAGCGTCCTTCCAGCGGAGCTGTGAGGGAAAATGGCGCCGGTGTGCTGAGGGAGATAGCCCCGCCCCTTTTCCGGCGGACTTCTCCCGCTTTTTTATGGAATATATGGCAGGGGATTTTACACATATATAGTCTTAATGACTATATTATGTGTTATTTTGCCAGTAAGGTACCCTTTTTGCAGCCCCAGGGCGCCCTCCCCCCCCCAGCGCCCTGCACCCAGCAGTGACCGGAGTGTGTGGTGTGCATGGGGAGCAATGGCGCACAGCTGCAGTGCTGTGCGCTACCTTAATGAAGACCGAAGTCTTCTGCCGCCGATTTTCAGGAACATCTTCTTGCTTCTGGCTTTGCAAGGGGGACGGCGGCGCGGCTCCGGGACCGGACGACCGAGGCTGGGCCTGTGTTCGATCCCTCTGGAGCTAATGGTGTCCAGTAGCCTAAGAAGCCCAAGCTAGCTGCAAGCAGGTAGGTCCGCTTCTCTCCCCTAAGTCCCTCGTAGCAGTGAGTCTGTTGCCAGCAAATCTCACTGAAAATAAAAAACCTAAAATAAACTTTCTTTTTCTAAGAGCTCAGGAGAGCCCCTAGTGTGCATCCAGCTCAGCCGGGCACAAAATTCTAACTGAGGTCTGGAGGAGGGTCATAGAGGGAGGAGCCAGTGCACACCAGGTAGTCCTAAAGCTTTCTTTAGTTGTGCCCAGTCTCCTGCGGAGCCGCTATTCCCCATGGTCCTTACGGAGTTCCCAGCATCCACTAGGACGTCAGAGAAATAACAAGTGTAATAAGGGAAAGAAAATAATATAAATCTCCCTAAATAGAATGTTGCTATCTGTGGCATAGGTCCACAAGATAGAGGGGACTTACGAATCTCCAATCAACCAGAAAGCCAGGGAAGCCGAACAGGTGTTTAGGATAATGCCACTATGGGACTGTGTGGACGGAGTCCCCCGCAGAAAACGCGTTTCACCCTTAGGGCTTGTTCACTTTCACACGGAACCCATCTTGGAAGCTAAACAGCGTTGGGCCGGGTTAGTATCAGGAAAGGTGACTGCCTGCGAATACCTGGTGTTTTAGAGCAGGAATTAACTTCCTCCTTCATGTGACATTAAACACCAACAGCAGTATCACCACTAACTCTATTCCATATTTCTCCATCACAGTGTTTACAATATTAACAGTTTTTTTACTGTAATATGATGCCTACAATTCTGCCTGTAAATATGGTATTTATATGTAATTCAGGTGTATAATCCCTAGAGTGGTGACCGCTGATTACCATTCTAGTTATTCATAGTTTAATTATTTGAACTTTGCTTATAAAAACGGTGTTTTGACCAACCCCCGGTTCCATTAATACAGAAACCCTGTACTGGTCAGGGGAAATGGGGGTATGACAATCCAATGTCTACAACCTTTCCAAATACTCTTTGAAATAAAGAGACCAGAACAATTTTAACATTTTCTCAAATCTTTATTTTCTTCATAGATCTTTGGGAAGGGCAATTTTGTTTTAATATTGTTAATAAAAGTTATGTCTTAAGCATTCTCTAAATTTTCATACATTATCAACTTTTTCTCTCAAGAGTGCGCCCACACAAGAGCCTTCTGTTCTCTCCCATTGCAAGTCAACCAATAGGCTGATCAGGCTGCAGCCTGGAGCACAGGATCCTGGGGTGGCGTGGCGAGTGCGGACGTCACGTGCGTCATGACGTTACACGCCGACGCCGTTCCCACCTGCGCCCCCAGAGCCACTGACAAGAGAGGAGTGTCCAGGAAGGATCTCACTGCCACCGTCCCACTCCAGCCCCAGTGTCTAGGAGGCTCCACCGCTGCCGCCATCCCACTACAACCGTAGGGTCCAGGAGGCTCTTCACCGCTGCCGCCGCCATCTAGCTCCAGCCTCAGGATCCAGGAGGGTCCTCACCGCCGCCGCCCCACTCCAGCCATATGTATATGTATCTAGCACTGTGGGGACATGTGTATCTGGCACTGGGGGCATATATGTACAGTATCTGGCACTGTGGGGTATATATGTATCTGGCACTGTGGGGTATATATGTATCTGGCACTGGGAGCATATATGTATCTGGCACTGGGGGCATATATGTATCTGGCACTGTGGGGAAATGTGTATCTGGCACTGGGGGCATATATGTATCTGGCACTGTGGGGAAATGTGTATCTGGCACTGGGGGCATATATGTATCTGGCACTGTGAGGCATATATGTATCTGGCACTGGGGGCATTTATGTATCTGGCACTGTGGGGCATATATGTATCTGGCACTGTGGGGACATCTGTATATGGCACTGGGGGCATATATGTATCTGGCACTCAGTGCCGTTTCTAGCGGCGGGCGAGCCGTGCAACCGCACGGGGCGCCCGCCGCGGCACTTTGTTACTCCTTAGCGTCATTCCGCGAAGCCCCGCCCCCCGAGCAGGAGCGCTCAGGGAGAGGCGATGAGATAAGCATGGAAGGAGGAGGCGGCCGGCGCGAGGGACGTGAGTCGGCGGGACCGAAGAGCGGGAAGACGTAAGTATTCTCTCTCTCTCCCCCCCTCTCCCCCTTCCTTCCCCCCCACTTGAAACCTGCCTGCTGCTGCCGCACTGTGTAAAATGGGGACACCTGCCTATGGGGATACCTGCCTGCCGCACTGTGTAAAATGGGGACACCTGCCTATAGGGATACCTACCTGCCGCACTGTGTAAAATGGGGACACCTGCCTATGGGGATACCTGCCTGCCGCACTGTGTAAAATGGGGGCACCTGCCTGCGTGCTGTGTAAAATGGGGATATCTGCCTGCCGTACTGTGTAAAATGGGGATACCTGCCTGCCGCACTGTGTAAAATGAGGACACCTGCCTATGGGGATACCTGCCTGCCGTACTGTGTAAAATGAGGATACCTGCCTATGGGGATACCTGCCTGCCGCACTGTGTAAAATGGGGGCACCTGCCTGCGTACTGTGTAAAATGGGGATATCTGCCTGCCGTACTGTGTAAAATGGGGATACCTGCCTGCCGTACTGTGTAAAATGGGGATACCTGCCTGCCGCACTGTGTAAAATGGGGACACCTGCCTATGGGGATACCTGCCTGCCGTACTGTGTAAAATGGGGATACCTGCCTGCTGCACTGTGTAAAATGGGGACACCTGCCTATGGGGATACCTGCCTGCCGCACTGTGTAAAATGGGGGCACCTGCCTGCGTACTGTGTAAAATGGGGATATCTGCCTGCCGTACTGTGTAAAATGGGGATACCTGCCTGCCGCACTGTGTAAAATGGGGGCACCTGCCTGTGTACTGTGTAAAATGGGGATATCTGCCTGCCGTACTGTGTAAAATGGGGATACCTGCCTGCCGCACTCTGTAAAATGGGGGCACCTGCCTGCGTAGTGTGTAAAATGGGGATACCTGCCTGCCGCACTGTGTAAAATGGGGGCACCTGCCTGCGTACTGTGTAAAATGGGGATATCTGCCTGCCGTACTGTGTAGAATGGGGATACCTGCCTGCCGCACTGTGTAAAATGGGGGCGCCTGCGTACTGTGTAAAATGGGGATATCTGCCTGGCGCAATTTGTAAAATGGGGACACCTGCCTACCGCGCTGTGTAAAATGGGGACACCTGCCTGACGCGCTGTGTAATATGGGGACACTTGCCTGCTGTAATGTGTAAAAAGGGGACTTTTTTATTTTTATTTTTTCCCCCCTGTGGTGGGTGTGATGATATCAGACGAGGCCACGCCCACTTTAATGAGACCACGCCCATTTTAATCAGGCCACACACCCTTGTCGGGAGCGCGCGCGCCTTCGGCGCACGCATGCTTTTTCTTTTTATGGTTATATGGGGGGGGACGCATTTTTTTTTTTAGAGCAATTGGGGGGGGGGGGGGGCGCATTTCTAAATCTCGCACTGGGAGCCAAATTGTCTAGAAAAGGCCCTGCTGGCACTGTGGGGGCATGTGTATCTGGCACTGGGGGCATATGTGTATCTGGCACTGTGGGGACATATGTGTATCTGGCACTGTGGGGGCATATATGTATCTGGCAGTGCAGAGGCACCCATTTTTTGACATTTTTATATGTATGTGGCACTGTACTGGGGCATTATGTATGTGGCACTGTACAATATGACTAAAAACAGGGTTATGACACAAGGTCATACTCCTACAAACATCATACCAAAAGATGCGCACGCAAAAATGGGGTGTGGCTATGTGACAACTAGATCATGCACCCATATTTGCGTCTGCGCTTTAGGCACGCATGATAGTGACTTACCATTGACTACAGACCTTTTCTGGCTCTTTGCCTCTGACTGGTTGGTCACCTCTGTCTTAGGGAATGGACAGAATAAGAGACAGGAGGGAATAGTTGGAATGATAGAAATAAATGGATGGAATAAAAGATAGGAGAATATTAGCTTAAAAAAAATGGGGGGGGGGCACTTCTAAATTAGCCTAGGGCGGCTGAAACCCTTAATCAGGCCCTGCCAGCCTGTGACATGGCAGTTAGGAGCTGATTGGCTGGTACTTTATCACCTCCACTTTATCACTTCGCCAGGCTTAATAAATCTACCTTGTGGAGTCATATACACTGGGAGCAGGGCAGGGGTGCTCAGACAGGAAATGAGCACAGAGGGGAAGAGGAGCACTGGTGAGGTATAATCAGAGGTTTTGCAGCTGGCTAGCTGTGGGGTCTGACTTAATATAGAGGAGTCTCTTCATTCTCCACGGTCCGGGGGGCGGGGCTAAAGGTCATGGCCACAATACATTACTTTGCTGGTGCCCATCTCCCCGTCAACACAGGTGACTTCTTCCACTTGGCGGCAGCAATGTGTCAGTCTGCTTCCTATGGTGATCCCTCTCAACCCCCGCCCCCTGTGCCACTGCCTGCCCACCCATCAACTACACAGTGGCACTGCTGAGCCTCTGATGCAGAGGCACTAATTTAGTTGTCAGTTAAAAATTCTGGCTTCCTCTCTTGTCAGGATGCTACAAGGCGGTGCCTTACTGTGGGGGGTGCCGAACACAGCCACGTACCCGCCGTAATGGTTGGGCTGGCCCTGTTACCAACACTGTGAAAAAAATACTGATACTCTAGAGCAAGGGTATGCAGAACACTGATCGCGATCAGTGCAGGATGCTATGGAAAGCCGCTCACCCCGCCATTCATCTACTGGTAATACCAGTAGATGAACGGCGGCTGCCAGCGATGAAGCGGGAGCGCGCATCAGCGCTCGCTGCTCATCGCTTGTGCATACACACTGGGCGGCTTTGAGCTGAAAGCAGCTCAGCACACCAAAAGTGAGCTGCTTTCAGCTCAAAATCGCCCAGTGTGTAATGTATAGGCCTTTAATTTGTGTATAAAGCCTCTCTCAGAATGGCAGCACCTGTATCTCAGATGTACAATTATTATTGCCTCTTAGACATCCCCTTTTGAGAACCAGCCCATTGACTAATGCCAAGAGCTGACTTATGCTGTTGTTCACGAGCTGTGGCACCTCTGCATACCTCTTCAGTAGAGCAGCACTCTATTAAAGGTGTTGAAGAGCAATTGGGCAACTTGTAGTACTTTTATTTTAGCTTAGAAAATGAGCAGGTTGGGTCATGATCCAACTCCCAGTTTAATAAAAAGGGAATATCGCAGATTTGTTAGGCAATGGAGGCAGATTACACAAAGAAGGGGTTGTCCAAAAGTAAAAAACAACAACCCTGTTATATACAGTATATAACATATTTTATTTATCAAATGAAGGTATTATACTGTAATAGAGATCTTATAACGGCTAGGTCCTTGTCCATATCTCTCTTGGGAGCAATAGAACCTATTCCATTTTTAAAGTCTGCCTCCATGAATTTCATATTTTGCTAACTTCAAGTTATTAAGCAAGAAACTCTAGGGTGTAAATTTACTAAGATGGGAGTTCTATTTAAGATGGTATGTTGCTAACAGCAACAGTTTCTAACAGCAACAATCAGATTCCACTGCTCATTTATCTAGCACCTTCTAGAAGATAACACCTGGAATCTGATTGTTTGCTATGGGTATCATCCCATCTTAAATAGAACTCTCATCTTAGTACATTTACCCCTAGATGTCTGTTCCCAAATATGTAAAATCAATAGAACAAGCATGGTTACAGACAGTTAATCTTATTTAGCTGTACCATGGTTATAGGGCTGTATTTGCATAATTGGAGCTTTTACTAGTCACACCTTGTTAATACAGGACAATCTGTTGCCTAGTCATTCCCAAAACAAAATATAGTGGCATTAGTCAGACCAAAACAGTGCACTGAACATTTTATACACCCTGGCCATGGGGGTAATTCCAAGTTGATCGCAGCAGGATTTTTTATAGCAATTGGGCAAAACCGTGTGCACTGCAGGGGAGGCAGATATAACATGTGCAGAAACAGTTAGATTTGGGTGGGTTATTTAATTTCTGTGCAGGGTAAATACTGGCTGCTTTATTTTTACACTGCAATTTAGATTGCAGATTGAACTCACCACACGCAAATCTAACTCTCTCTGCACATGTTATATCTGCCTCCCCTGCAGTGCACATGGTTTTGCCCAATTGCTATCAAAAATCCTGCTGCGGGGGGGCGTGGTCTGGCTGCAGAGGGAGACAGAGGTGCAACATAGGAGCTCCTGCAAAACGGGGCTTCTAATTAACTAAATAGCCCACTCCAGGGCCTCTAAACAACACCCAGTGTCCCTCCTGTCCCCCTTACTCCCACGGCAGCACCTCTGAACGAGCCGCGGAATCGGGGAGTAGTTTTAACTACTCCCGCGGATTGCGGCCTAGGGGAAGCTCACAAGCCGGGGCCTCGATTTTAAGCATACACCGGAGGTGGCTCCGGAGACCCACAGATCCGACCGAGATTAGCCTCAGGACACAGGACACCGGACACCCGGACCACCGCTAGCCGCGGCTGAGGGACCTCATCTAACACCCGCCGCACACCCCCACTGCACAGAGCCGCCGAGCACAGCAACAGACTAAAATTCTCCCCAGAGGATCCACATATTCACAGGCCAGAACCCTGCATAAAGAACCGGCGCCCGGAGACTCTTCCCGCTAGCCGCCGCCCGCGGCCTTCTCCTTCACCAAAAGCCGGGGCCTCGAGTTTCGGGCCGGCTGGCCCCCGAGCTTCGGAAGCGGGACGCGCCGCACTTAAGACTTGGCGATCCTCCTCCTTCCCCCCGGTGCTTACCCGCGGTCCTCCCTGCCTCCGGCTCCCCCGCTGACCGTCACACGATAGAAGAAAAGTCGCTGCTGCACCCGAGAAGACAGCCCACCCGGGCGGATCATCCAGACCCTCCCGGCGCCGGCGGCCATCTTAACATCAGGTGAGAGCCCAGACGGGCTGAGAACTAGAGCAATCCACTCTGCTCGCCTCCCCACCCTACCCACTACTTTCCTGCACTGACACCTGGATGCCCCGATATCCGGGACCCACACAACGGGAGCCAAACGTCACAGCCTCCCTGCCTGGCCGTCTACGCGGCGCTTGGCCTCTGGCCCCCCGCCCTCCTGGTGCGCTGGTCCTCTCCCTCTGTGACAACCCGGCAGAGGCCTCTCAAGCGACCACCGGCCCGCCGCACAGCTGCCGCTCCCCTTCCCCACCAGTCTCTTCTGGCACCTGCGGTCCATTGGGCCTAAGTGTACGCCTGCCCGCTACCAGACGGGTCATATCCTAAGCCCACCAGAATCGCCTCACCTGAGCCAGCAGTCTGACAACTGGCAATACCCACGAAGTTATCCCAGGCGATACATATACCCATGTGTCCCCTCCTGGATCACATATTCCTGTGAGGATATATTACCTACAATCCACCGTTCAAGTACTCCCCGTTGCAGCGGTACAACCTGACTCACTGATTTAGGAGCAAATCTCCCCACTCCGTCTCTACTCTATATTCACAACTGACGGCTTTAGGTCCTAAATGCCCGTCACCCCCAATCCCTTCGGAATGTAGGAGCTCTTGAAGTAGCCCACCGCCACTCATGTTTGCCTGTATAACACATATGTGACTTTATTGTGACTGAGTTCTCCTGTTTCTTTAGTACCTGTTGTTCGGTCCCGGTCCAGACCTCCGCCCGCCCGTACCCCCCTCACTGGCCCCGGGCTTAAAAATGGCAAAAAAAAAAGCCAAGGTTATAATCCCGCCCGAGGTATCCTTCCCCACTCAGAAACCCCCTCAAATCTCCCCCCTACAAACCACCTCCTCTCCCCCCCCGTATCAGACCATATGGGCTCTGGTGCCCTGTCCTCCGCCCTTTCAGGGTCAGGAGTAGATTGTGAATCAGATGCCCCTCTGACGGTGAGAGCCCTCTGTCAGATCCTATCCGCCTTTAAGTCGGAACTCTCTAAGGACCTTACTTCAGCGGTCCGGGAGGTCAAGACCGAACTGGTGGCACTGGGTGATCGCACAGACCACATAGAACGCAAGATGGAGGAATTGGTCGCCTCCCACAACGATCTGCTCGCATCCCATGATCGCCAACAGCAAGATCTGGATCAATTCAAGTCCAAGATAGCAGATATGGAGGACAGATCACGACGGAACAACGTCAAGATCAGAGGCATCCCAGACTCAGTATCCAACTCTGAACTGGAGTCTTACGCTACAGCTTTATTCAAAAAACTCCTCCCAAATGCGGCAGCTTCAGAACTTTTGATCGACCGTATTCACAGACTACCCAGACCACGTTCCGTCTCATCCGACCTCCCTAAGGATACTCTCCTTCGGATCCACTTCTTCCCAATTAAGGAACGTATCATGAGGGCAGCCAGAGAATCCAAGAACTCCGACATCTTAGGAGGCCTTCAAATTTTTCAAGACTTTTCTGCAGTCACCATAGCTAAGAGACGAGCCTTCACTCCCATCACCCTTGCCCTAAGGTCACACGACATCCACTATCGCTGGGGTTTCCCAGTCAAATTGATAATCACCCACGAGGATTCGACCTATATCATCTCCTCCCTGGATGCGGGGGTGAAACTACTACTGGACTGGGACATTTCTATCCAGAAGCCGTCCTCTTCGGCCCGTGCCTCTAATGTCCGCCAAGACTGGGCGACCGTTTAATTCACTGGACCGTTACAACAGGTCTCCCCACCCTCCCCTAGCTGGCCTCTCCGGCTCGGGGAGAATGTAGACCCCCCTCCCTCCATTCATGGGAGAGAAAGGCATCTTATTTACCTAGGTTATCTACAAGCTAATGCCATTACTTGCCTGTCTACATGTTTTCTTCTCTATCCTGCTAGATACAGGTTAACTCTCTCACCAAATATCTCGATGATGGTTACGATATGGGTCTAAGTTCTGATTTCTTCTAAGTTCATGTTGTTTACCTGTTTTGAACCCGTCGTTTACATCCGCTGATTAGTGAGGATTATTACGTTTGTACGTGTGTTTATACCCTTGTTCTATAGATGTTTTAGAGTGGCGGTGCAAGCCTTTCCGGCCCGCCTCCACCACTTTCTGCACTACTGCTATCCCCCGACCCTTTCTACCCACTCCCTGCAGTAGTCATGCAGGTCCAATATACCGGACCTTTTTTCTTTCTTGTTTTTCACCTCCTATTCCCTAGTTGGTGTCCCTCCCCTTGTCGTTCCCTCACTCCCCCCTGCTCCCTGAGCTCCAAACTTTACACATACCCCACATCATTGCTATATCTTGGTACCAGACATATGCCCTCCAAACAGATTCCCTATAGTCCCGAGCCCATCATTCCTTATCTTCGGTCCCAATGTTGAACTTTATATCTCTTAACGTCAAGGGTCTGAACTCGCCTAACAAACGCAGACTGGCCCTATCATTTTTTCACCAACAGAGAGCGGACGTGGTGGCATTACAAGAAACCCACTTCTCCTCTAATAACCCTCCCCTCTTTAAGAATAAATACTTCCCCTTGGGATACTATGCTAACGGTCCGTTTAAAAGAAATGGAGTGGCTATCCTATTTAATATAAACGTCTCCTTTACCCTGCACACCCAAATCTCAGATAAAAGCGGTAGATACCTCATTCTTACCGGCCTCCTGGACAATAAACCCGTCACACTAGTATCCCTATATGCGCCTAACTCTAACCAAGTTGCATTCCTACGTAAACTATTCCTCGCCATACGCAACTCGACAAAGGGCTCCCTAGTGATTCTAGGGGACTTTAACCTAGTCCTAGACCCTAAATTGGATAAATCCCGCCATCTCTCCCAATCTACTCCTTCCGCTCTCTCAGGCCCTTCCTTAGCTTTCCGTAACCTGCTCGCAGAATTCGACCTCTACGATATCTGGAGAGTCTCCAACCCCTCGGGAAGAGGCTATACATTTCACTCCCTGGTCCATAATACTTACTCCAGAATAGACCTGATCCTCTGTGACAAATGGTCCCTCCAGAGGACCGGGGAAGTAGATATTTTGCCAATTACCTGGTCTGATCACGCCCCAGTCCTCTGGAAATGGAAACTGCTCGATCCTCACAACCCTCCCCGCCAGTGGAGATTATACCCATATCTGTTGAATAATCCGGTATCAAGAAAAATTATATCTGACTCTGTTGATTCTTATCTTGCCACTAACTCCCCTCAAGACACCTCCCCCATCAACCACTGGTGTGCCCTCAAGGCGGTTATACGAGGAGCTGCCATCCAAGCCGGTGCTATACTTAAAAAGCAGGCCCGACTAAAGCAAGCAAAACTAGAATCGGAATTACTTGCCCTCGAAGCTCGAAATTTAGCCCAACCCTCTAAAACTCTTAAAAATGAAATTTCTACCATTCGAGGTCAACTCCAAAAACTTCTACTCGCCCGCACCCAAGTGGCCCTGAATAAATTACGCCACAAATTTTACCTCCTTGGAAATAAAGCTGGAAAAATGCTGGCTCGCAAATTACGAGCACAGCAAGCTAGGAACAGGATTAAATGTATACATTCCCCCTCCAAACAAAAAATACTGAACCCTAAAGACATAACTAACCAATTTGCTCAATACTATGCCAAACTTTATAATCTAGAGTCCGACCCCTCTACTCCTCAACCTACTCCCCTCTCTATTTCCTCTTTCCTAGATAACCTATCTTTCCCTGCACTCACCCACGAACAATTATCTACGCTTAATGCCTCTTGGTCAGAGGAGGAAGTCTCAGCAGCTATTAAATCCTCCCCTAGAAACAAGGCCCCCGGCCCAGACGGTTTTGTCTCTGACTTTTACTCTTCCTTCCATGACGCCCTCTCTTCCCTCATGACGGCACTCTTTAATACATTTTCAGACCTTGGCTCACTTCCCGCTGAACTCCTAGAAGCCCGTATTGTCACTATCCCAAAACCCGGAAAGGACCCCGCCTTTGTCCATAACTACCGACCCATTGCATTACTAAATTGCGACATTAAACTATACGCCAAAATTATAGCGACACGAATTAACAACTTTCTCCCACTACTGATACACCCGGACCAAACTGGCTTCGTACCAGGAAGACAGGCATCTGACAACACGCGGAGAGTTTTCAACTTAATAGACTCCTTAGCTGGAGATCAGGGCCTTCTCTTGCTGTCCTTGGATGCGGAGAAGGCCTTCGACAGATTGAATTGGAAATACATGCAGGAAGCTCTTCGCAGGTTTGGTTTCAGAGACCGTATCCTAACCTCTATTTTGGCGCTCTATAGCTCTCCTTCAGCCCGGGTGTTCAATGGTGGCTTCCTATCTGAACCTTTCGGTATCACCAACGGCACTAGACAGGGTTGCCCCCTGTCCCCTCTAATATTTGTCCTCTCAATCGAACCCCTTGCAATTTCAATACGCGATAACACACACATCCCGGCTCTACTGATGGGAACATCCCTCCATAAACTGAGCCTATTTGCTGACGACGTTCTCCTCTTCATCTCCAACCCCTCTACAACCCTACCCATCATCCACTCTACCCTAGACGCCTATAGTCTAGCATCTTATTATAAACTTAACACGACCAAGACGGACGCCCTCCCTTTCAATCTATCCCAGTCCCTTCCAACATTCCAATCATCTTACCCTTATAACTGGAGGAAATCCACTTTAAAATATCTCGGTATCCACATCCCTGTCTCCCCTACTGATCTTTTTACTGCCAACCTCTCTCCCCTAGTTGAGACGCTGGATATCCTTACAAAATCCTGGGCAGCCTATGAGGTCTCCTGGCTAGGACGTATGGCAGCATTTAAAATGTCCCTGCTCCCCAAGTTAATGTATCTATTCCGCACAATCCCATACCCTTTCCCAAAAAAGACACTCCAAGCCTGCACCAATGTCATGTCCCGGTACATCTGGGCCTCAAAACCCCCCCGACTGGCCCTTTCTAGAATGGTTTTGCCGAGAGAATTTGGTGGATTCAATCTTCCCAACATCTCCCTGTACCACGAAGCCTCTCTCTTGGCCTCCACTAAGCATTACTTCCAGATCCACCCTCAACTGAATTGGGTGGAGCTAGAACAAGCACGAGCAAAATCAATCCCCATAGCCGACCTCTTCCGTATCCCTAAACCGCTCCGTCCTATCTCGACAAATCTCCTTCCATCCACTCAAGCTACACTTCGCTCTTGGGACAAACTGTCCACCTCCTCCCCCTCCCTTATCTCCAATATTCCGCAGATCTCCATTTCCACATTAGCACGGATGATTCCTCACCTTAACTTATCCAAATGGAAACAGGCAGGCATCCTTCTACTAGCTGACCTACTAGATGGGTTAGTTTTGTCTTCCTTCTCAGATCTTAGATCTCGTTTTACTTTACCAACCTCAGAGTACTTTCACTATATGCAAATCGCCCATTGGTGGAGATCAATTCCCCCTTCCTACTTAACCCTACACGCGACCTCATCCACACTCTTCTCTCGCCTCGCCCTAACTACAACTAAAGGGGACATCACATACTGGTACAAACTTCTCATAACCCCTTCTCTCTCCAAAACCAACGCGCACATGAAATGGGAAAAAGACCTAGGTAAGACCCTGACCCCAAACGACTGGCGACTTACTTTCCTATCCTCGTACTCCATGTCCAAATGTTTAAACCACACGGAAATGCAAATAAAACTAATTAATAGAATGTACCTGACCCCTGACCGTCTTCATAAATTCTGGCCTTCCCATAGTAATAAATGTTGGAGACAGTGCGGCTCGATAGGCCACATCTTCCACATCTTCTGGAAATGCCCTGTAATCGCCAACTACTGGTCAGAAATATTCGACTTGATAAATAAGGTCCTTTCCATCAATATTACACCTGATCCGATTATTGCATTGTTCCATATATTCCCTCCCTCAGTTCCTCCTCCTGCCAGATACGTTCTAGGCCACATCTTAATAGCCGCTCGGGCCAATCTGGCTCAGCTGTGGAAACAATCAACACCCCCTACCCTGCTTAAGGCGATCCAGAAGATAAACCATCACTTCCTCATGGAAACAGAATTTAACCCCCCAACCACTAATCCACCCCCCCACAAATCCAGTTGGTCCCCTTGGCTCCTCTTCGTGTCCTCGAAAGAAGGCTCTCACTACTTTCATAAGCCACCTACGGATACCCTCTCCCCCTGCAGCTCAACGGAACATCCTAACCCCTCCTAAAGACAACTACGCTATCCCCATTCCTGCTCTCTCGATGGTTTCGGGGCAGTTTCCTCTTTTCTATATGCTAAAGGATTCCAATGACTTCATGGTTATTTTGTGTTGCTGTATATGTCGATCTGGTACATGTTGTCCCCCACATGCTCATTGCTGTTGATCTACCCTCTTCCCTAAGTCTGGATGCTCCCCCCCCCCCCCCCCTCTCCCCCTCTCTCCACCCTTTCTTCCCCTCCCCCCCCCCCTACCCAATAAGCTCCTCTCATACCCCATCAGTGCAATGTACTGTGTTATAATCCCCTCTGTTTTTGTTTTGTACCCCATAAATGTGATATTTCTTTTCCTGCACAATAAATACTATTGATGGAAAAAAAAAAAATCCTGCTGCGATCAACTTGGAATTACCCCCTATGTTCTGTAGTCAGGGCCAAACGCAGGATTTCTGGAAGGGGGTTTCAAATGTTTGGGATTAGAGCAATTGTCGCCAGCCCATGAAGGATGCATAATTAGAATGTAATAAGCTATAGTTTGCCCCAAAGTGCAGTTTATGTAATACAGTACATCAGACATATGCAGGCACAATGACCACGGTGAGCCCCAGATTCTCCCTCTAGTGCGATGATTGAGCACTCAGATCCACAGACACACATAGCAGACTAAGGCTAGGTACACGCTAGGATGATGGACAATTAGCGACATGGCTGGAGCGAATTTCCATTGTCCCAGAGTGGACCAAGTGAGATTGGCCGTACACACTGTGCAATTTTATGAATGATGGAATGATATTTCATTACATCCTTCATGCAACTGCACCACATCGTACATAATATCTTCTGACTGGCCAACAAAACATATTGTAGACGACCCGTGGGATCGCCTAATTGCCCGTACACATTTTACGATCTGTCGCTTGACATATCATGCTCGACCTTAGTAGGAAAATCTGATGCCACTGGGCATGTGCAGCAACGCCATTCTGTCCTTTATACTGCATGTAGTAGCCGTGGGCCAGGACTCTGGTGAAGGGGGAATTCTAGGCAACTCCCCTGCGTTTGCCTTAGGTAATCTCCCAGGCTTCTTACTCAACAGGGATATTGAAGTGAGAGGAAGCCTTGAAGCAGGGCAGTATAGAATAGTAACTGCTGTCACTGCACCCACTGCAGTTCTGCATTTAGGGGCCTGTTTATCACCATCCGCATCCAGGATGCGGATGACAGGTGATAAAATTGGGCAAACTCGCACTGCGATAATTGATTACATCGCAGGGATGTAACAATTATCGCATGCAGGAAGAGAGCTTGCGGTCAAGCTCTGTTCCTGCAATGCCTCTTCGCAGCATCATCGGGGTATTTTTCATAAAAAATACCCCAATGTCCTGCTGCGCATGCGCCGCCCCCACCGACATCGCCGCTACCGCTGCCGCCCGTTGCAACTACCCCGGCACGCCACGGACCACATCCCAGAAGATCAATATACTCACCTGTCCAGGGAGCCGTTCCGCGCTGCTTCAGGAGGCTGCCAGGCGCCGGGTCCTTCTCCTGCGCTGTGACCCCTGGTGCTGTAAAGTGCGCTGCTGTTTTGCAGTGTCACTTTACTGCACCGGGGTCACAGCGCAGCATATGGGGGACCCGGCGCCCGGCAGAGCTCACCGGAGCAGCGGACACCGGCTCCCTGGACAGGTGAGTATGTTTTTTGTTTTTTTTTACTTTTTTATTTATTTTTACACTGTGATCACCTTGTGTGTCCATCAAACACACATAGCTGATCACTCTGCTGGGTCCCCGCTTAGCTTTTCTTTGCCAGGGGCAGAGAAAGCTGGGCAAAATGGTGCACATCGCAGTGCTGCCCTGTGAACTCACCAGTCTGAGCTGGTGAGATTATCACAGGGCACACTGCGGTATTTTTTCACATTTTTTTTTTTAGTAAATTTGGCCACATCACATTTCCCATTATAAGTATGGGGTATGCGATGTGGGTTACTAAAAAAAAAAGTGAATTAAAGGGTTTGGAGCAGTTTTTCATGAAAAGTGCTCCAAATGCCCTTTAATACATTCAGGTGATACTAAAATAATGTGAAACGGGTGTGAAAATAATGTTAATAAATAGACCCCTTAGTACTTCTGCACAATTCATCACCTCCTCTAATAAATATATTTATTTATATAAACCGCTCTTGAATTCCAGGGATTCCTCATTAATTCATCATCCCAGATTCCAACCACTTCTCCACTGCAGTGGGCAGGAGCTTGATAATTGTTTTCCTATAGCCAGGGTCGGACTGGCCCACAGGGGTACCAGGGAAACCACCGGTAGGCTCCACTGCATGAGTTCCAGACTGTGCACTTGTATTATACATGGTAGAGGTGTTGCATTACACTTCACTAGACTATTGTGTATTTCAAGCCTCTGTGGAGGCTGGCCACACCCCTTTTGTAGGCTGGCCACACCCTTAAGTATGGGCCCCTATCATGGCATTCCCCCGGTGGGCCCTGTATGCCCCAGTCTGACACTGCCTATAGCTGTACAAATGAGCCAATCACAAGAGCAGTGTATTAGTACTATACATCCCCCTCCATATGACTGAAAATTGGCAAGCCTAGAAATGGCTAGCCCAGTGATGCACTGCACTCACAGAACTGGCTCCTCTGTCTACAAATAATTATCTGTTGAATGGAGTTAAGCTGGATACACACTATGGCCCTCATTCCGAGTTGTTCGCTCGCAAGCTGATTTTAGCAGCTTTGCACACGCTAAGCCGCCGCCTACTGGGAGTGAATCTTAGCTTATCAAAATTGCGAACGAAAGATTCGCAATATTGCGAAAAGACTTCTCTGTGCAGTTTCTGAGTAGCTCGAGACTTACTCTGCCAGTGCGATCAGTTCAGTGCTTGTCGTTCCTGGTTTGACGTCACAAACACACCCAGCGTTCGCCCAGACACTCCTCTGTTTCTCCAGCCACTCCCGTGTTTTTCCCAGAAACGGAAGCGTTTTTTCACACACTCCCATAAAACGGCCAGTTTCCGCCCAGAAACACCCACTTCCTGTCAATCACATTACGATCACCAGAACGAAGAAAAAACCTCGTAATGCCATGAGTAAAATACCTAACTGCATAGCAAATTTACTTGGCGCAGTCGCAGTGCGAACATTGCGCATGCGCAGTTAGCGGAAAATCGCTGCGATGCGAAGAAAATTACTGAGCGAACAACTCGGAATGACCACCTATAAGATTATCTGTAAATTGTTCTGGTTGGAGCAACAATCTGGTAATGTATGGGAGCAAATGACAACTGACCATTTGCTTCCAAACACTGGAAAACAGACAAAAAAGGACGTTCCGACAAATTCGTTAAATCCATTTGATTTAACCAATTTATCCAAACAACCATTTTTTTGTCCACGTTCCAGCTTTTGGGAGCAAGGGTTCATTGTCTTTGACTCCCATAGCAGCTATACCAGGCTTATTACATATTGTTATATCTTTGATTAAATGTACATGGCAGAATACGTTTGTTATAAAGTTTTTTTTTTATAAATTTTAAAACTGTGTACCCCTTTGTCTATTTTCCTAGATGGTATATGTGGGATGCGGTTAATATACCGCCTGTCGGGATCCCGGTGTTCAGGATACCAACTCTGGAATCCCACCAGCCGGGGAAATGCCGGCGGTTGAAATCCGAACCGCAGCCGGTATTCCCACTCAGGTGGTGGTTCCACGCCACCACCTGAGTGGGAATATAACCTGTGGTGAGCAAAGCTGTCCACGAGGCCCGAAGTGCGGTCTAGATGAGGGATAACCAGCATATGTAATTCTATATTCATCCTATCCCTGGTGCGTGCATAAGGATTGAAATCACAAACACACAAATTTATCATAGTGTAACACAATTTAAGCCAGTACATTTTGTTCCCTACTCAGCAGCAGTTATGTAACTGTTTTGTTATCTTTCCAGCTGTTAAGCAGCCAAATAATTTCTCATATGGAGCACAAGTTAGATGGAGATCATCTGAGGGGAGCGACTGAAACAAAGATAAGGATAATAATAATTTTATATAGCGCTCTTTTTCTAACAGGACTCAAGGCGCTTTACAGATATCAAAACCGATGCACATAATACAGAAGATTTGAGTAATACAGCAATAGACAAGCCACACAAACATAAAAAGAAAACCTCAAGAGCACAGTAAGCATAATGCAGAATTGGTGTAGGCATTTTTGGTAATAGCTTTCACACATTGTATATTCCACTCTCACAAGGTACCAGGTGCGGCAGCCATCTTGGGCGCACTGTGCAGGATTACCCAGGGTGGAATAGTCTACCCCCAGAAGAGATGACACAAAATGGGGTGATTGCAGCGTCCTAATACTCAGAGTAGGGTCCCAACAAACCATCAGGTCCATGTATTTTCCATCCCATCCGCAAGCATACCAGATGAGGCAGCCATGATGGGAGCACTACGTAGATTGCACTGTGGGAGGTGAGCCATGTAAAGTCCCAATGCAGATATGGAAAAACTGACACTTGTGTAGTAGTATGATATACCCTGTATGGCAAGAACATACTGCTTGCATAGGAAGCATCTAACGCAGCCAACTGGGGTGCACAGCATAGGTCACCGCTGGCAGGGTGTGCAATCAGTGGAGGCACACATTACAGGAATAGCACACAGTAGATAATGAAATTGAAGAAAACACAGGAAAAATATCTTGGATAAAGCGCAAGTACAGTATGACACCGATGGGGTGTACTTACTGTTGAGTGGGTCACCTCACTTGGAGGCATAATTATCATTTATTAGGAATTGAACTTCAAAATTTCTTATTGATACCTGCTGCAATCACTCCATTGCCGCCTGCTGCTGCATCCCTCATAGGTTTCAATTGGGGATGCGATGCTGCCCGATGTATCAATGGGGGGTAATTCAGACCTGATCATAGATGTACGAAAAAACGCATAATTATCTATGACCATTTTCTCTAACATGCGGGGGGACGCCCAACACAGGGAAAGACCGCTCCACATGCCGGGTCCTGCCCCACCTTCACAGACATGTGAAAGCTTTGCACGGCGGCAATGCTTTTGGATCGTTCGAGTAGCCCTCTGCCTACGCTAAGGCATTGGGCTACCCGCCATGTTTTGGGTCGCAGCGGCTGTGTGTGACGTCACACAGCCGCCGTGACCCATACCAGCAATGGTCCGGACACGCCTGCGTTGTCTGAACCGCGCCCCTGTTGATGACCACAAAATGCGGCTTAGATGCCCGTTCCCATCTCCCTCTTCAGTGGCTGTAGATCTGGCAGGGTTCCCCATGGCCCCTGTGTATGGCAGACATGTGACCGCACATTAACAGATGCCCGTACACCGCACTCGACGCATCGCAGGGACTCTACGCAACGCAGGTACAGGCTCCTTTAATAGCCACTGTCCCTGCCTGTGCCGGGTGATAAATCTACCTTATAGGATTGCATATTGCAATTCAATCCTGGGTGGTAAGATCCCACCCAGATCGCATTCAATATGCAATTCATGATAAATTGGCCCCATAGAGTCTTAATAAGCAGACTGCCTGTCAAAGCTCTCCGTTATTGTCGCAGTAACAGGTGAGGTAGCTCTATCCTGCTCCCCTACAGCGGCTGAGCATCTAACTGGCCGCCATATGGCATTACTGACTCCCAGTGGAGTTAAGCATTTGTTGAGTGAATCATTTAGGTACTTCTAGAATTCTGCATCGTATAGACTATGGAGGGTATCCTATTAGCCATGGTAATTTACTGCACAAAAAAAAAGGTCTTTTATCCCAAAAAAAGCAAGATGGTCGGGCACCCGACAGGGTTGCCCTTTGTCTCCTGCGCTGTTCGCAATAGCTATGGAACTGTTGGCTAGCTTGTTGCGCACTGATATTGGGATCACGGGGCTTAGAGTTGGGAATACTGTGGATGTGGTGGCACTATACGTAGATGATGTGCTTCTATTCCTACAGGACTCTGGAAACTCGTTACGACATGTGTTTCGGGTGGTTGATAGATTTGGTGTTTTTTGAAGCCTGTTGATCAATTGGAATAAGTCCCATATCCTTCCTATTTCTGGGATCCTCCCCATAGATTTACAGGCGGCTCAGCCCTTACAATGGACATTACGGTTCAAGTACCTTGGTATTTGGATCACACCTAGACCTGTAGAATATGTGTCTCAAAATATTGATCCCATTATTGTGACTTTTAAGGAAAGGGCTCATGCATAGAGGAAATTACCCCTTTCTGTACTGGGTCGCATCAATTTATTTAAAATGATAATGCAACCTAAATTTTTATATGCTCTACGCCAATCCCCAATTTATATCCCTAAAAAGGTATTTAATGTGATTGAGGGAGTTCTGTCGTCATTTATTTGGGGTCACAGACCAGCCCGAATTGCTCTTAAAACACTGTATAGACCACTGTACTTAGGGGGAGCGGGCCTTCCCAATCTGAGACTTTACTATGTAGCAGCGCAGCTGTCCCAGCTGTCGGGATGGACTGTGAGTATGGTGGATCTGACTATGGTGGGATTCCTGACTGAGCGGGTGGAGTGCTCTTCTTCCTTTTCTCTCCTCTCCAATTCCTTCTCTCCGGCTGCTCGCCTACCAGTATGCCTCCTTTGTTGCGTCAAGCCCTGTTGATTTGGAGATACGCACATACACTTTATGATTGGTCGGGGCACGATACATGTGCTCCGCTATGGTTCAATTCTGTATATCCTGAACTTGATATCATTTGATAATATATGGATTATTAAAGGAGTGTTGTCTATAGGCCAATTGTATCATGAAGGAGTATTTAAATCCTTTCAACAACTGAAAGAGGAATATAATGTTCCCAATACTGCTCTATTTAGGTATTTTCAGTTGAGACATGCTGTGCAGGCCCAATTTCCTCAGGGTTCCTTGTCGATCTCAGACTCACCTGTTAAGACCTTGTTGTCCACTTTAGGTCAGAGAGGCAGAATATCAGTCACGTACGCTGCTATAAATGATAGATTAAACCCGGATCATTTGAATAGTCTTCGATCTAAGTGGTGCGGTAGATCTGGGGCCCTTGTCTGATAAACAATGGCTCCAAATGCTTGTGATCTCTCAGATATACTACACCCTGTATTCGGTATCGGCAAGTGTTTTATTATGTCCTACACAGAATCTACCGTATCCCGGTATCTATGCAGAGGGCAGGACTTAGAGATAATACCTTATGTCCCAAATGTCAGTTCAGTGATGCAGGATTCTGACACCTCCTATGGGATTGCCCTGTGGTTTCTGCATTTTGGAGGGCTATTTGGATGGATATTGCTCTCACTGCGCCTTCCCTCCCGGTTTTGAACCCTAGCATAGTTCTGTTTAGTCTTTACCTGGAGGAAACACACTCTGTTACCTTATATAGATATGTTCTTTGTCTTACTACCTTAGCCAGGGTCGTTATAGCAAGAGTATGGTTTTCTGCAGACCCACCTAGAATATGTCAATGGAGGACATTGGTAAATGAGGTGGTTCAGCATGAGAGGCATATGTATAAATCGCGTGGTGCTATTTCTAGATTCACAGAGAAGTGGAATGGCTAGGGTAACTCTAGGCTGGGTAGACCTGAACTTTGTACATAAATTATTTAGACCAGATAAGACGAGGAGCTAAAGCCATGGTCCTACTGTTTCTTGTATTACCCTTCTATCAGGATGAGTGATCATAGATTTATATTTCTTATATCTCCAGAACATTACTATTGTATATCGATGAGTTGTGCTGTAATGCAAAAATGACACACACACGCAATATCCTTCCTGGTACATTGATTTATTTATTGATGGCTTTTGTTATGTTTTAGTTCTGTTTTTTTTTTTTTTTTTTTGGGTACATGTTCGTATGTATTGTTTTCACTGTTTAAAAATTCAATAAAAAATACTTAATAAAAAAAAAAAAGCAAGATGGTCACATTGGGGCTATGTCATTAGAGCACAATTGTTTTGTGCAGCAAATAATACGGACCTATGTGCTTTTGCAGCACCTATAGCAGAAAAAATGGTCACTTATCAGGGATTTGGTTTCGCCCCTTTATACCCATATATGCCAGGCTTGTCAGCCCTGTCTGACAAACAGAAACGATTCTAATGACTGATATAAAACATAGGAAACAGTGAACCTAATTCAGATGTGGATGAAGTGGCTGTCACTTTGGGATCAGTATGATATTCTAGCTGTCGGGATCCAGGTGTTCAGGAAACTGATGCCGAGATACCAGGGGCGAGCGCAGTGTGTCCCCTCGCGGGCTTGCTGCACTCGCCGCGCTTCACCACAGAGTTATATTCGGTCGCCACAGAGTTATAGTCCCCTTTGGGTGGTGGCGTGGACCACCACCTGAGTGGGGATTTCAGCCAGCGGTCAGGATTCCGACTATTTCCGTATCCTGAGAGTCGGGATCCCGACAGCTGGCACAGTGAATGCCTCCTGTCATTTCCTTGGAAGTAGCAGTGATAGCGCTGTATGGTGATGCAGCAGGAGGTATTTATTACAAGTAGACTCCTGCTGCAGTAGTGATCTGACCTGCATCCTAGGATACAGGCATCTCATCACTGACTCCCCATCAGGCAGTACCAGTGTGTACAGGTTGGGGACACAGGGGGGATGCTGCACTGTGTCAGTAGACAAAGTTGGGGCAGCATAGTACCAGTCAGTGGTGTATTTTAGCTATGGCCTGCAGGACTTCAGGGCTGCAGGACTACCTATAGGCTGTAAGTAAAATCCACCACCCCTCTCAGTGTCAGTGAAGCTAGATGCAGTCCGTGACTGCACTGGTTTCACTGTGACTGGCAATGACTTCCTATTGGAAATCCTACCTGTCAGTCCCATTGGGAGGTGTCTCCTCCTCTTAGACTGCCAGGCAGGGCTGCAATAGGCAGAGAGCTGGCTTCTTGTAGGAAACCACTCTTTGCCTTTTGCACAGCCCTATCTGGCTTCTATGGGCTGTAGTTGGTGCAGTCAATAGAAACCAGGGGTTTGTACATGGGCAGTTGCACTGAGGTGTCGGTGCTCGTGCTGGTCCCATCATGTTCCAGATCCATTGCGCATGTGCCGGGACCTGGGGACTGGCTGTCTCCTCGGGCACATAGGTAGCGGCATCCCACCTAGTAAATGCAAGTAGGGTCCGCTGCTGGTACCAGGGTGGGGGCACAGGTGGGATGCACGGTATCAGTGGGCACAGGTGGAGCTGCTTAGTATCGTGTACACAGGGTGGGGACAGAGGGGGCTGCACAGTGAAAGAGTATAAACAGTGGGGGCATAGAGAAGATGCATGGTGTCAGTGGGCACAGGTTGGGCTGCATAGTACCGGTGTACACATGGTGGGGGCACAGGGGGATGCATGGTGTCAGTGGGCACATGTTGGGCTGCATAGTACCAGTGTAGACAGGGTGGGGGCACAGGGGGTATGCACGGTGTCAGTGGGCACAGGTGGGCTGCATAGATGCCAGAGTCAGATGGTGAAACTGCCATAGGGTTGGAGGAAGTGTCGATGGTGTGAGAAATGGTGCACCGATCAGAGCCGGATTTAGACCTTATGGGGCCCTAGGCAAGATACCAGTTTGGGGCCGCCCTCCTTCAACAATCCATACTACATTTTCATTCCTGGTTGCAAGCGGCATCTCAAAAGTACCTTGGTGCATATGTAATGCGATTGCGGTATGTGCACAGACTACTAATAATCGCTTAGTTGCATGAACATCTGCGTTGAGTACAAATCTGAATCAGGCCTTAGGTCTTTTGGAAGTAAATTTGAAACCTGTGTCACATTTAAAGTAAACCAACCACCACATGCAGTAGATGAAACCATTTTATGTTTCCAAACATTTCTCATCTTGTCGCTTGACAAAATTGTCACTAGTCATTATAAGTCGATAAGCTGCATTCTCAGGATGTTGATTCAGGACCTTGTATTTCTTGGACAAGACAGGATCTATAGATGTAGCCAAAAAGTGCAATCCACTAAACCCTACACAACCCTACCCCTAACCCAAACCCCTAAACTAACCCTAATACCCCAACCCAAACTGCTACACCAACCCCAATATTCTATTATTATTATTTTTTTTTATTTTTTTTTCCCAAATGTGTTTATTAAGATTTTACAAAGTTTTTCATATAACAAAATTTTCGCAATGTTGTACATGATAGACTTATAAAAGATAAAGTCATGAACATATAGTCGTCTTCTCTTAAAACAAAGCATAGTCAAACCGGATAATATTTAGTTAGGGAACTAATGAGAAACTCATCTAGAGGTAAATTTAGTCCCTTAAAAAAAAAGACATTTTAGATGAATCGCTACAGTTGGTGAGTTTGAAGCATGACATCTAAGCCCGGGTGTTGTTCAACAACAGAGTTGGCAGTCTCATGATATGTTCATAAACCTCAGAAACATACAGAATGTAAATACAAACAGTTTTAACAAAGGGTGTAAAGAGGAGGGGAGGGAAAAAAAGGGGGGGGGGATTAACTAGGAATGCTGCCTATATTCCTGAGAAGTGTAGCATATAAGTACCATTCCTATAGATGAGTATGGCCTGACGGAAAAAAGGGTCTGGAATGTGGTGTTTCCCTACCGTTACCTCTAGATCTTAGGGGTTTACTCTCTGGGTAAATTCTATATATAAGCCCCATTTCTTATGAAATCCTACCGACCCATTACAATAATCAGACAGTGCGTCATACCTATCAAATGCCATATATTTCTCAAGTAAGTTAATCACTTCCCTCAGTGAAGGAGGCCTATGTTTAATCCAAGAATTTAGGATGATTTTTTTAGCTACAGTGACTATCATAGTCAAAATAGGAATAAGTTGTCGTCTTTGAGTACCGAGGTCCCAAACGTCAAAGTTGGCAAATAAAAGTGGGAGAGGGTGTAATGTCAATTGCGTGGTAAAAGTGGCATTGAGATGGTGTAATACCTTATACCAGAATTTCTTCACATGACCACAGTTCCAGAAGTTGTGTATGAACATCGCTGATGCCATCCTGCACTTTGGGCAGCTACCATTTTCTTCTAGCACATAGTGGCTGCGTTGTCCCTGAGAAATGTATGCCCTGTGTGTGGTTTTCACATGAACCTCTTTAGCACTGAGTGATAATGTTTAAGTATGGTGTCATCCTGTATGTCTGTGGGAAAGTCAGATGTCCAGGGTCTCACAATTTGTTTCCATGTGGGATCCCTATTAAGTTTTAATAAAGTTTCATAAGTGATCCTTGGTTTATATTTATTAAGCGTACATTTATGGAAAATGTGTTCCAATGGGTCTAAAGGTGAATGGTGTTTAGGTAGGGTAGGGAGGGTGAGAGCATAATGTGTTAGTTGGGCATAAGCATAGTAATCCGCAGGTGTGATACCGTAAGTAGCCTGTAATCGCAAGAATGGGACAATGTGACCCCCTGGGTCGAACACCTGGGACATAGCTTTCAGGCCTTTTTGTCTAAAACGGTGAAAGGCAGCGTTTTCGATGCCCGGGCTAAACATAGGGTTACCCCATATCGGTAGCCACTGGGAGTAACGGGGGTCCCTACCAAGCGAGGTGTGTAGAAAATGCCAGGCAGAGTGAGTATCTCTGAGAAAAATATGGTTATATACCCGTTTGTCTATGGCCGATTTGGGAACATGTAATAAGGCCCCTGGAGATAATGGAGTGAACAAGGCACATTCCACTTCATAATTTGTGTATTGACTGCGTTCCAGCAGCCAATCCATGGCATATCGGAAGTGTATGGCTTGAGTGTACAATGATAGGTCAGGGAAACCCAACCCGCCATCCTTTTTGGAGAGACACATTTTTTTGAGAGCTATTTTCGTTTTTTTAGATTGCCAGATAAACTTCGTACATGCACCATTGAGGGACTTAATGTCTGCCTTAGTTATTTTAATAGGTAAAAGTTGCATAATATAGGTTAGCTTTGGAAGAAGGATGGATTTTATAACTTCCACTCTACCCAATAAGGATAGGGGTAAATCATGCCACTGTTTAAGATACTTTTCTAGTGACGATAGGATCGGCCGGAAATTCAGTTTATAGAGATCTGTGAGGGTATGGGGGATCTGGATGCCTAAATATTTAATATGGGAGACAGCTAACTTGATCGATGACGCACCGTCCGTTTGGGGTAAAATAGGTGGCGGGCCCCTTAGAACTAATAATTCAGATTTGTTAATATTTATTTTGTATCCCGAAAAGGAGCTAAATTTGGATATGATCGAGATGGCCGTGGGGATTGAATGTTCAGGATGTGATAAAAAGAGCAGCATATCGTCCGCAAATAATGATAGTCTAAGATCAGCCGAGCCTATCGCTGTGCCCTGGTATAGGGGGGATTGTCTCAGGGCGACTGCCAGGGGTTCTAATGCAATCACAAATAGTAAGGGGGATAGGGGACATCCCTGTCTAGTGCCCCTCAAAATGGGGAAAGGGTCGGATAGAGTGCCATTACATAGTATGTTGGATGCTGAGTCTGTATATAAAGTTTGGAGGAAGTGTGTAAATTGTATTGGGAATCCAAATTTGGAAAGGGAACGGAATAGGTGATCCCAGTGTACCATGTCAAAAGCTTTCTCTGCATCAAGAGACAGTATTGCTCTCCCTGAATTTGACATGGCACCCTGGGAATCACTCACCGCAGCCAAGACCTTCCGGATATTTGTAACTGGGTTCCTACCTTGGATAAAGCCCGTCTGGTCAGTATGTATTAGGGTCGGTAAAAGGGGCTTCAATCTATCCGCTAAGATCTTGGTCATGATTTTGTAGTCTAAATTGAGGAGTGAGATGGGACGGTAGGAACCTGGATCGGAGAGGTCCCTTCCTGGTTTCGGCAGGAGTCTCAAGAGTGCTCTGTTAAAATAAATGGGAAGTGCGTTAGTGAAGAGAATTGTGTTATAAACTTTAGTTAGAATTGGTACAATGTGATCTGCCAATAATTTGTAATAATCCGCCGTAAGGCCATCTGGGCCTGGCGCTTTTCCCCTTTTAAGATGTGCTATACCATCCCTCACTTCTTGTTGGGATATCTCAGAAATCAGAGTTAGGCTTTTATCTGTAGGTAACTGTGGTAGTGCTAGGCTTTCCCAAAACCCAGTTTCCTGGACTGTGTCAGAGTGCGGGACCGAGTATAGGTTTTGATAATAGTCAAGTAGTACTTGCGCTATCTGAGCATTATCCGTGGTAAGCCCACCACTAGCTATTTTTAGCGGATGAATTATGGAGGGGGGGCGGATACCCTGGAGCATGTTTGATAGGAGCTTGCCTGACTTATTTCCAAATTTGTGGAATTTAGCATCTCTGGAAAAGGAGTAAGACATCTCCATCTTAATAAATACCTGTTCATGAATTGATTTGGCCTTTTGATAAGCGGATCTATGCTGTGGGGTGGGATTGGCTGCGAAGGAGAGGAACGTCTTCGAGACCAGATCGTGTGCTTCTAAAGATTGTTTAGTTAGCTGCTTTTTAATTGTAGAAGAGTGCGAGATAATCTCGCCCCTTATAGTAGCTTTGGAAGCCTGCCAGAAGAGGATGGGGTGTGTTTGTTTAGTGTCTTCATTATGTGTGTCATAAGTAACCCATGCATCTAGAACCGCCTGCTTCAGCTTGGAGGAGGTTGCCAATGTAGATGGGCATCTCCAGTTGATATAGCTGCCCTTATCCCGTGAGAGTTGGATTTGAATCCAGATCAATGCGTGATCTGATAAATGTATTGGCTCCATATCAGCTATGAGCGTAGTTGATAAGAGTTTGATGGAAACTAAGATATAATCAATACGGGACATTGTATGTTTGGCAGCAGATAGGCATGAAAAATTTCTGTCCGTGGGGTGTAATACACGCCACAGATCTAGCAGTTGCAGTTGTCGTGCTAATTCTGGGACCCCCAAAGTGGGCAATTTTCTTCTGCCAGTGCGCGGTTGTTGTCTATCTAGGTGTATGTTTGAGATCAGGTTAAAGTCACCTCCTAGCAAAACAAACATATGAAGTCGTGGGGTAAGGATGGTTATGATCTGATCAAAAAACTTTCTTTCATAAATATTAGGAGCATATACATTCATGCAATAAAATAGCTGATGTTCAATCTTTAAAGTACAAGAGACATATCTGCCAAAGGGGTCCGAAATTACATCAGACACCTCCACAGGAAAGTGTCGTCTCGCCAGTATAGCCACCCCTCTTGCTTTGGAGTTATAGGAGGCCGAGGCGAGCACCACCCAGCCTAGCATATTCAGTTTTAGGGTTTCAGGGGGGGTTAGGTGGATTTCCTGTACATACACTAGGTCAAAGTGTAATTTACGGAGATAAATTAAAATGCGCTTACGTTTTTGGGGCGAGTTTATGCCACCCACATTCCAGCAGCCCAATTTAAGTGTCTGTGTCATCTAGAAAAAGGAGTAGCGTGAAGCAACCCAGCAGGCAGTATGTTAAGAACATTTTCAGGCAGCGTAGGAGGTAAGGGAGGGGGAGGTGGTGGGGGGGGGGGGGATAACTGGGGGAAAAGAAACCAACTAACAAACCTACATATAAACATTCCTAATGAGGAATTCTCCTCATCAAACTGTTAGAAGATAAGATCCGTGCTCCTATATCAGAAGCACTGTACCATGTGTACTCCTAAGCCGGGGCACCTCACGTGAAAGTCATGTGGAGCCTGCCAGCCTAATGTACTCGGCTCCTATTAGAGCCCTAGGTCATGGAGGGGGGGGGTGGGGGGTGGGGGGAGGTAAGCGGAGTGCACATCAGACAGTATAACTTAGTAAGATAAGTACTGATAATTGCACAAATAGCATACATCTAACGGTAGATCAGTGATCTGTGGAAATAAAACAGCTTAGAATCATACAAATCATTCACATTCAGACATGTGTGATCTTGAGCAAGCATTCTCAGCATACTCATGGAGATAAGCCTTTGCGTCAGCTGGTCTTAGGAAGTCTAAGAAGGATGACCCATCATAGATACGCAGGCGTGCCGGGTAAAGAAGAGCGAATTTACATCCATCTTGCACTAGTTGTGAGCAGATAGGAGCGAAATCCTTTCTCGCCTTGGATAACTCCGCAGAATAGTCTTGGAAAATGAGGATTTTGTTTCCATTCCATGTCAGGTCTCTGCATCTACGTGATGCCGTCCAGAGCAATTCTTTGTGCAGATAATTAAGGCTTTTAAAAATAACAGCGCGTGGACGCGCTCCCTCTTGTTGGCGCTGCGGCCCCAGTCTGTGTGCTCTTTCTATTATTAAATCGTGGCATCTGTCAGATACTTTGAGCAAGGATGGCAGGGTGATTCGGATAAAATCAAAGAGCGCTTGACCCTTGACCTCCTCAGGTAGACCTACAATTCTTAGATTTTGCCTGCGTGAACGGTTCTCCAAATCCTGTACCTTATTGTGCAGCTGATGTATTTCAGTTGCCTGTGCAGAAACTTGTTGTTTTAAAGAACTGACGTCTGCAAAGTTCTCCCCCAACCTATGCTCAGTGTCTAGAACTCTCTGTGAGAGTGATGCCAATTGCAGATTTATTTGAGCAGTCTGCGCTTTCAGAAGGGGGTCCATAGCCAATCTAACTGCCTGCACCATATCCCCATATGTAACAGGACGATCCATATGTTGGATCACCCTGTCTGTTGTATCTGATAATGTAGGGGAGCAGGGGGGAGACTCACCCTCTGAAAGGTGCTGTGCCTCGATCCCAGGAGAGCGGGATCGAGGAGAGCGGACACGCTGAGGCAGGATGGCAGGAGAGGAGCACGCTGTGACTGTGCTGGCGTCCGGCGCCATCTTGGTATCCGCCCGGCGCTTCTCCTTGTCCTTTGCTCCGCGGTTCTTGGAGGACGGCATGGCGGTAAGATATTTGTCCATGTAACGGACACTTTCCCCTGGTAATCGGTGGTGGCTGGCAGTGGTGTGGAGGCGGCTAGCGCCGTGAAATTGGTTGTGAGGGGACCCGGTCAGCGGAGCTGAAGTGATCAGCAGCCGTTCATGCCGCTGCCGGAACCGGAAGTCCTCTATTATTATTATTATTATTATTATTATTATTATCCTTTATTTATATGGTGCCACAATGGTTCCGCAGCGCCAAATTACAGAGTACATATGCACATAATCAAAACAGAAAAACAGTGACTTACAGCTGAAGACAGTATAGGACAACTACAGGGTAACTAAGCATAACTACACCAATAGACGACATAGAGATAAGTTTCAAGGTTGCCAAAAAACGGCAGGATTTGGGCAGTTGAGGATTATTAAAGTAAGAAAAGGATAAGCACATGAGGGAAGAGGGCCCTACTCATGAGAGCTTACATTCTAAAGGGGAGGGGTAGACAGACAGGGGTGACACAGATGGGGTAGACCAAACAGGAGACAGAGGGTTAGGATGAGATTTGGCTGGGTTTGGTAAAGAAGTGGGTCTTAAGAGCCCGTTTGAAGTTCTGTAGGGAGGTGGAGAGTCTGAGGGGGAGGGGTAAAGAGTTCCAAAGAAAGGGAGCAGCACATGAAAAATCTTGGAGATAGGAGTGGGAGGAAGACAGGAGAGTCGGCGTGCAGTAGCAGAGCGAAGAGGACGGGTGAGAGAGTAAAGGGAGATAAGGTCAGAGATGTAAATGGGAGAGGAGTGGGTGAGTGCTTTGTAAGTGAGTGTGAGAAGTTTGAATTGGTTCTGAAAGGGAAGGGAAGCCAATGAAGGGCTTGTAGGAGAGGGGAGGTGGATGTAGTGCATTTGGTGAGGAAGATGAGCCGGGCTGCAGCATTGAGGATAGATTGGAGTGGAGAGAGGTAATTGTCAGGGAGGACAGTTAGGAGGAGATTACAATAGTCTAGTCTGGAAATAATCAGTGAGTGAATTATGGTCTTGGTGGCATCCTGGGTGAGAAAGAGTCTGATCCTGGAAATGTTTTTGAGATGAAAATTACAGGTTTGTGAGAAGTGCTGAATGTGTGGTTTGAAGGAGAGGGAGGAGTCAAGGATTACGCCAAGATGGCGTACTTGGGGGCTAGAGGAGATAGTTATGCCATTAATGGATAATGAGATTGTGGGAGGTGAGGTTGTGCGGGAGGGTGGGAAGATGATCAGCTCAGTCTTAGACATGTTGAGTTTAAGAAAGCGCTGGGACATCCAGTAAGAGATAGCAGAGAGACAGTTGGAGATACGAGTGAGGAAAGCCGGGGATAGATCAGGAGAGGAAAGGTAGATTTGAGTGTCATCAGCATAGAGGTGATATTGGAAGTTAAAAGAGCTAATGAGGTCACCTAAAGAGGACGTATAGAAAGAGAAAAGGAGAGGCCCAAGAACTGAGCCTTGGGGGACACCAACAGTTAGTGGAAGTGGGGGAGAGGTAGCATCATGAGAGGAGACAGAGAAGGAATGATCAGAGAGGTAGGAGGACAGCCAGGAGAGGGCAGTATCACGCTGACCAAGAAAGTAAAGGATTTGCTGAAGGACAGGGTGGTCCACAGTGTCAAAAGCAGCAGAGAGGTCAAGAAGAATAAGCAGAGAGTAGTGGCCCTTAGATTTGGCCGCATGGAGGTCATTGCAGACTTTTGTGAGGGCAGTTTCAGTGGAGTGGAGAAAACGGAAACCAGACTGGAATGGGTCAAGTAGTGAGTGAGAGGAAAGAAAGGCAGTGAGGCGATTATAGACAATACACTCAAGGAGTTTGGAGGCAAAAGGGAGGAGAGAGATGGGTCGATAGTTGGAGAGAGTGTTTGGATCAAGGGTAGGTTTTTTAAGAATAGGGGAGACAAGAGCATGCTTGAAGGCAGATGGGACAGTGCCTGATGAGAGGGAGAGATTGGGAAGGTGGGCAAGATAGGAATAGGCAGAAGGAAAGAGGTAGCGGCGGAGGTGGGAGGGGATAGGGTCAAGTAGGGAGGTGGTGGTGGGAAAGGAACAGATGAGGGCCATGACTTCCTCACCAGATACATGGGAGAAAGATGTCAGAGTTGGTGAGAGCGAAGGGGAAGGGTGGCAAGGGATGGGTGGTGGCTGGTTGCTGGTCTGGTGGGATGTGATCTCCTGACGTATGGAGTCAATCTTGGATGTGAAATAAGTGGCAAAGTCAAGAGCAGACAATGAGGAAGGGAGAAAAGGTGGTGGTGGGCAGAGGAGGGAGTTAACAGTGGCAAAGAGGCATCGGGGGTTGGAAGACTGGGTAGAGATGAGAATTTTGAAGTATGATTGTTTAGCGAGGGAAAGGGCAGCACTGAAGGATGAGAGCATAAATTTAAAATGGAGGAAGTCTGCCTTAGAGCGTGATTTCCTCCACTGTCGCTCGGCAGTACGTGAGCATTTTTGTAGATATCTGGTGCATTTAGTGTGCCAGGATTGAGGTGTTGATCTGCTAGGGTGAATAGTGGTTAATGGAGCGACAGAGTCAAGAGCAGAAGAGATGCATTGTATAGGGATGTGGCGTGTTCAGGGCATGTGAGAGAGAGAAGAGGAGAAAGAAGTGAGTCAAACAGGAAGGATAGAGATGAGGTGTCAATAGTCTGAATGTTACGCTTAGTGATGGTAGCCTTAGGAGGGAGAGATGGGGAAACAGAGATAGATACGTTGAAAGAGAGCAGGTGGTGGTCAGAGAGGGGAAAAGGGGAATTGGAGAAATCAGAACTACTGCAGCAGTGAGTGAAAACCAGATCCAGTGTGCTCTTGTTCACATGGGAGGGTGAGGTGGTCCACTGGGAGAGACCAAGTGGAGAAGTGAGGTTAAGGAGTCTAGAGGCAGGTGATTTTGTGGGGTTATTGATAGGGATGTTGAAATAACCTAGGATAATGGAGGGAATGTCAGAAGAGAGGAAGGAAGGTAGCCAGGAAGCAAAGTTGTTGAGGAATTTGGAGGAAATGCCAGGTGGACGGTAAATGACAGCAACTCAAAGATTAGTAGGTTGGTAGAGGCGTATCGCATGGACCTCAAATGTAGAGAATGTAAGGGATGGTTCTGGAGGTATAAGTTGGTATGTGTAGCTAGAGGGTAAAAGGATCCCAGCACCACCACCATTGCGACCCCCGGATCGGGGGGGGGGGGGGGTGTAAGAATGTGAGGCCCCCAGCAGAGAGAGCAGCAGGATAAGTGGTGTCATAGAGAGTAATCCAGGTTTCTGTAATGGCCAGGAGATGCAGGGAGTTGGAAATGAAAAGGTCATTAGTGGGGGCCAGTTTGTTGCAAACAGATCTGGCATTCCAGAGGGCACAGGCTAGGTGGTAGGAGTTTGTTGGAGATACTTGGCTAGGAAGGGAGACTGCAGGAGTGAGACAGGGAGGGAGTGTAGTATGATAGTGGTGGAGGAGAGGTGAGGTGACAAGCAGAGGAGGGAGAGAGCGGGGTTGAGTGGTGGAGTAGAGAGCCTATGAAGGGGCAGAAGCAAATTGTAATGGCGAAATAGAAGAGGAGGAGAAGGGAGACAGAGGGGAGGATGGGAGACAGAGGAGAGGAGAGAGGATGACAGAATAAAGGATTAGGAAGACAAGTATTAATGGGGGATGTTGCTAGCCTGGCCATAGTGTGGAAGGGGTAAAATGAAAATAGGAGGAGGAGTGGTGGCTGAATGAGAGAGCAGTGAAATTGCAGAAATAAATATGATTAGCAGGAATTTAAAATGTGGTTAATGTCTATAGGTTAACAATAAGGCAAATGTTTTGCTGATGTTAGATGGAAAATTACACAGTGTAACAAAAAAACAACAAGTCAGTGTTCCTTCATTAACTATGCTTCTCAGTGAAACATTTGTTTTTAAGGTATTTGCAGGGTCCCAGTCAGGCCCGGCGCTTACCGCTCAGCAAAGGGATGCAGTGCAGGTAGGCGCCAGGGCTAGAGAGGCGCTGCCCCTGCCCTGCATCCCCGCTGCTGCGGCTGGGCCCCCTGCTGCTGCTGCTGCTGCGCCTGTGTGACAGGCACCGGCGCTGGCAGCAGGCAGCTTCAATCTGACCTCCAGTCCTCCTCCCTCACTTGACAGCCGCTGTGTTCGGCAGAAAAGGGGGGCGGAGCTTAACGGCAAGAAGGGGGCGGAGCTACACGGAACAGGGTTCCAGCTTGAGAGGACAGGACAGAATGCAGTACTCTACTGATTTTGAGGTACTGTAAGCAGGAGAGGGGGAAAACAGGGTGTTTGTGTGTGTGTGACTGTGTGTGTAGTATGTGTGTTATTGTGTGGGGTGGGGGGGAGGGAGTAGTAAAAACACAGCACTCTCTGGTGCCATCTTACCCCCCCTCCTCCTGCCCACCACTCACCCAAGGGGGGTTGTCCTGCAACTTATTAACATCCCTGTCTGGGGGCTGACTGAGGATAAAATCCATGGCTGCCAGTCCTCATTTCCCTGCTCAGGCAGAGAATGCAGCATCTGCTACTGCATGCAGGGAGGTTTACACTTGTACTGTATGCATACCTCCCAACTGTCCCAATTTTCTCTGTCCCACCCACGGGCCGCAGTGTCCCGCGGTGGGGAGGGGGGGGGGGGGCATTGGGAGGCTCCTGTCACTCGCTGCCCTGCATAGCAGAGCAGCTGTAAATTGTTAGGGTCTCCTGCCCTGTGCTGCCACGTTGTCATGGCAACCGGGAGACAAGTGCTAGTGGAGTAACCTGAGCGCAGCTGATACTCCGGTTCGGGTCTTTTGCTGTGCAGTGGTTATAGGCTCTGTGCACGGCAGGGGATCCGGTGCTGGTTTTTGTGCTCACAGTCTGTGAGGTCTGAGTGGGGCGTGGACAGCACCTGCTTTATAAGGCCTCTTTTCAGGGTAAGCAGATGCTGCTGAATCTTTGTTGGTTAGTCAGTTCATGAAAGTTAGCCAGTACTGTGTAGCTTTGTATTTGTTTGTTGCTTACTGCAAATAGGCCTGGGGATTTGGTATTACACTCTGCCAATCCAGACCTAGCAGTAAGACTGGAGTCAGTCGTTTAGCTTGCTGGGGTTCTGTTACCACTCTGTGAACTTAGCAAGTTTGCGGCTGTATTCTAAGACTTGCCTGTCTAATCCTGTCTCACTGTGCTAGGTGTCAGGGGTCAGTTTAGTGGCAGTAAGCTAAAACCTGTGCACTGCAAGTGAGAAATAGGATTGTGGAGACTCTCCTTGTGTCTATCATTCCATCTCTGACCAAGGAGTTTACTGCCACACCCGTTGGTAACCCTTTAGGGTTTTGCTGTTGCCCTTAGCAACAGCATTTCGGGTTCTCTATGTATTAAAACACAACATCTTGCTTTTTCCATCTGTGCAGTTCTAATACAAAGGAGATACCCAGTTCCTTAGCCTCTGGGCTTCTCTGTTCACTTTGTGTGTATTTTGTTACCCTATTACCTTCTGTGTACGTTATGTCATGTTCCCCAGTTTGTCTGTGAGTCCATTTGTTTTGCATAACAGTTCAGACACCGGTACATTCCTGCAGACACTGGAGTGCATGACAGTTCTGACACCAGTGCTTTCCTGCAGGCACTGGTGTGCATAACATATTCAGCAGCCTAATACTCCTGTTGAAATTTTGTGGGAATATGGAGCATACCCCTCAAAATACGTTGCAACAGGTGGTCGATCAGGTGCAGGTCCTGACTCGACAATTTAATGATTTGTCCATTAAAATGCACACCTCCCAGGCTGCTGGTGGAGCTCCCGCAGCAGCAGCACCTGCAGGGGTTAAGGAGCCGAAAGTAAATCTCCCGGATCGTTTTTCTGGAGATCGCTCTCAGTTCTTTTGTTTCAAGGAGAGCTGCAAGCTATACTTCCGGCTTAGGCCTCAGTCTTCTGGGTCGGAGATTCAGCGGGTGGGCATAGTGATTTCCTTGCTACAAGGAGACCCACAGGTCTGGGCATATGGGTTGCAGCCTGACTGTCCGTCGCTTAAAAGTGTTGATGCTTTTTTTACGGCACTGGGCATGTTGTATGATGACCCTGACAAGACGGCCTCAGCCGAGGCTCAGATTTCGATCCTTAAGCAAGGGCGAAGGCCAGTTGAGGTTTACTGTACGGAGTTTCAGAGGTTGGCCCATGATACCCAGTGGAATGACCCAGCCCTGAGACACCAGTACCGAAGAGGTCTTTCTAACCAGATAAAGGACCAACTGGTACAATATCCCTTGCCTGATAGCTTGGATCAGCTCATGCAGTTATCCATCCGGGTGGATAGACGGCTGAGAGAGCGTAGGCTTGAAAGGGAGACTGAGATTTCCTTCCTTCCCAAGGGAACCTCAGACTCTGAGGAATTTTCTGAGGAGCCTATGCAGATTGGGGCTACCCGCCTCTCCTCGCGTGAGAAGACGCGGAGGAGACAGCAGGGGTTGTGTTTGTACTGTGGGAATAAAGGTCATGTGGTAGTATCATGCCCAGAAAAGCCGGAAAACTTCAGGGCCTGAGGGTGATGGGAAATATCCTGTCAGGCCAGAAGTCAGAATTTCCCAAGAAGACTTTTATCATTCCGGTGACCTTGAAGATCCTCGGTCAAACTGTCAAGACTGAGGCCTTTGTGGACAGTGGGGCCGACGGGGTTTTTATGGACCGCCAATTCGCCCTGAAACACTCTGTTCCCTTAGTACCCTTGGCATCGGAAATTGAGATTTGTGGGTTAAACGGGGAACCATTATCCCAAGGTAAAATTACCTCTTGCACTAGCCAGATTTCTTTGTTTATTGGAGCCACACACTCTGAAAAATTGTCCTTTTATGTGACTGTCTGTACTTTTGCCCCATTGGTGTTGGGGTTACCCTGGTTAAGGGCCCACAATCCTCAATTTGACTGGGTCTCTAGGGAGATTCTTAGTTGGGGTACTGATTGTTTCAGGAGTTGCTTGAGCCTTCCAGTCAGGCTCTCGCAGCTAAGTTTGCCAGGATTGCCAGGGTGTTATGGAGATTTTGCGGACGTGTTCTCCAAAAAAGTTGCAGAGGTACTACCTCCCCATCGCCCCTATGACTGTGCCATTGATTTGTTGCCAAATGCTAAGCTTCCCAAGAGCAGGTTGTACTCCCTGTCACGTCCTGAGACTCAGGCTATGGCAGAGTACATTCAGGAGAACTTGGCTAAGGGATTTATCAGACCTTCACAGTCTCCAGTTGGGTCGGGGTTCTTCTTCGTGGGTAAAAAGGACGGTTCGTTGCGACCCTGCATCGACTTCAGGGAATTGAACCGTATCACGATTAAAAACTCATACCCACTGCCTCTCATTTCGGTCTTGTTTGACCAGCTTCGTACTGCCACCATTTTTTCTAAGATTGACCTACGCGGTGCGTACAATCTAATCCGAATAAGAGAGGGGGATGAATGGAAGACTGCCTTTAATACCCACTCAGGGCATTATGAATATTTGGTGATGCCTTTTGGGCTCTGTAATGCCCCGGCAGTCTTCCAGGATTTCATGAATGATGTGCTCAGGGAATATTTGGATAGATTCTTAGTTGTATACTTAGATGACATCCTAATCTTCTCCCATTCCCTGGAGGAACATCGGAAGCATGTACGCTTAGTCCTCCAGAAACTCAGAGACCACCGGCTTGGGGCGAAGCTGGAGAAGTGCGAATTTGAAGTTCAGCAAATCGCATTTCTAGGATATATTATCTCCCCAGAAGGTTTCCAAATGGAGGGTTCCAAGGTACAGGCAGTCCTGGATTGGGTGCAGCCCACTAGTTTGAAGGCGCTTCAGCGTTTCCTGGGCTTTGCGAATTTTTATAGACGATTTATCGCTGGATTTTCGTCTATAGTGGCGCCCTTGGTGGCACTCACTAAGAAAGGGGCGGATGTTGCTCACTGGTCTTGTGAGGCTAAAGCGGCTTTTGCCCGTCTCAAAAGGGCACTTGTTTCGGCCAAGGTGCTGCGACACCCAGATCCAGAGCGTCCTTTTGTGGTGGAGGTGGATGCCTCTGAGATGGGTATTGGGGCAGTGCTTTCTCAGATGGGAGTGTCTGATAATCGCCTTCATCCCTGTGCTTACTTTTCCCGTAAATTTTCGCCTGCCGAGATGAATTATGACGTGGGTAACCGGGAATTGTTGGCTATTAAGGATGCACTCGAGGAGTGGAGACACTGGCTTGAGGGGGCTAAGTTTGTGGTCTCAATTCTCACTGACCATAAGAATCTGGCATATTTAGAGTCAGCGAAGCGTCTCAATGCCAGGCAGGCACGATGGGCTTTGTTTTTTGCTCGCTTTAATTTTTTGATAACATATCGCCCTGGGTCAAAAAACATCAAGGCTGATGCGCTCTCGCTGAGTTTTGCTCCAATCCAGGAGACCACCGAGGAGCCGTTGCCCATTGTTTCCCCATCATGTATTAAAGTGGGCATTACCCAGGACCTCTTATCATTAGTCCTTAGAGCACAGGAGCAGGCTCCTCCAGACCTTCCGGTAGGTCTTTTGTTTGTGCCTCCTAGGTTAAGACAGCGAGTGTTCCTGGAATTCCATGCCAAGAAGTCGGCAGGTCACCCGGGTATTGCCAGAACTCGGGAGTTGCTATCTAGGGCGGTGTGGTGGCCCTCGGTGGCTAAGGATGTGGATCAGTGGGTTCGGGCATGTGACATCTGTGCCCGAAATAAGACTCCTAGGGGGGTTCCTGTTGGCCCATTACATCCACTCTCTATCCCATCTAAGCCATGGACCCACATTTCAATGGATTTTGTGGTGGACTTGCCCAAATCCTCGGGGATGACAGCCATCTGGGTTGTCGTTGACAGGTTTTCGAAGATGGCGCACTTCGTTCCACTGGTTGGGCTGCCATCAGCCAGACGCCTGTCTGAATTATTTATGCTGCATGTTGTGCGTCTCCACGGGTTGCCACTTGATGTGGTCTCTGACCGCGGATCCCAGTTTGTGGCCAAATTCTGGAGGGCATTTTGTTCCGATCTCCAGATTTCTGTCAGCTTGTCGTCAGGCTACCATCCGCAGTCTAATGGGCAGACTGAAAGGGTGAACCAGTCCTTGGAGCAGTTCCTCAGGTGTTATGTCTCTAAGTGTCAGACTGACTGGGTTGCTCATCTGTCCATGGCGGAGTTTGCCTATAACAACGCGGCTCACTCTGCTACAGGGATCTCTCCCTTCCTTTGTGTGTATGGGCATCATCCTAAGGCCAATTCTTTTGACCCCCTGGACTCCACGCCTGGTGGTTCCTCTGTGGTTTCGGTCCTTAGAGGTATTTGGCGGAAAGTGAAGAAAGCCCTTGTGTCTGTGTCATTAGTGACCAAAAGGGTTTTTGATAAGCGGAAAAGACCCTGCAGCTTCAAATTAGGAGACTTCGTCTGGTTGTCTACCAAGAATTTGAAGTTGAGACAGCCATCTCATAAGTTAGGGCCCCGGTTCATCGGCCCTTATAAGATCACCAGGGTTATCAATCCGGTGGCATTTCAGTTAGATCTGCCCCGTTCTTTGGGTATCAATAAAACATTTCATTGTTCCCTTTTAAAACGGGCGATTAGTAATCCTTCTTCCAGTGGAAGACCTTCCCCTCTTCTGATACGTGGCCAGAGGGAGTTTGTTGTTGAAAGGATTCTTGACTCCAAGGTGGTTCGGGGTCGGCTGTCATTTTTGGTGCACTGGAAGGGGTATGGCCCGGAGGAGCGGTCGTGGGTGCGCAGTTGTGATCTTCATGCCCCCAGACTGATACGCTCTTTCTTCTCGCAGTTCCCCGATAAACCCGGTGGTAGGGGTTCTTTGACCCCTCGTCAGAGGGGGGGGTACTGTTAGGGTCTCCTGCCCTGTGCTGCCACGTCGTCATGGCAACCGGGAGACAAGTGCTAGTGGAGTAACCTGAGCGCAGCTGATACTCCGGTTCGGGTCTTTTGCTGTGCAGTGGTTATAGGCTCTGTGCACGGCAGGGGATCCGGTGCTGGTTTTTGTGCTCACAGTCTGTGAGGTCTGAGTGGGGCGTGGACAGCACCTGCTTTATAAGGCCTCTTTTCAGGGTAAGCAGATGCTGCTGAATCTTTGTTGGTTAGTCAGTTCATGAAAGTTAGCCAGTACTGTGTAGCTTTGTATTTGTTTGTTGCTTACTGCAAATAGGCCTGGGGATTTGGTATTACACTCTGCCAATCCAGACCTAGCAGTAAGACTGGAGTCAGTCGTTTGGCTTGCTGGGGTTCTGTTACCACTCTGTGAACTTAGCAAGTTTGCGGCTGTATTCTAAGACTTGCCTGTCTAATCCTGTCTCACTGTGCTAGGTGTCAGGGGTCAGTTTAGTGGCAGTAAGCTAAAACTTGTGCACTGCAAGTGAGAATTTGGATTGTGGAGACTCTCCTTGTGTCTATCATTCCATCTCTGACCAAGGAGTTTACTGCCACACCCGTTGGTAACCCTTTAGGGTTTTGCTGTTGCCCTTAGCAACAGCATTTCGGGTTCTCTATGTATTAAAACACAACATCTTGCTTTTTCCATCTGTGCAGTTCTAATACAAAGGAGATACCCAGTTCCTTAGCCTCTGGGCTTCTCTGTTCACTTTGTGTGTATTTTGTTACCCTATTACCTTCTGTGTACGTTATGTCATGTTCCCCAGTTTGTCTGTGAGTCCATTTGTTTTGCATAACAGTTCAGACACCGGTACATTCCTGCAGACACTGGAGTGCATGACAGTTCTGACACCAGTGCTTTCCTGCAGGCACTGGTGTGCATAACATAAATAGACACTGTGCGCATGCGCACAGTGTCTATTCACGGAGACGAGAGGGACTGGGGGCATGCCAGCAGCTCACAGAGCGCTGGCCATGCCCCCATAGTGACGAAATGTGGGTGCGTGGCTCGCGATCGCAGTACTCCAGTGAAGCCACAACCCATTTTCCATAAACCGCGCCCCTTTTCATACGGGCGCAGCTTCACCGTGCGAGGGTGTCCCAAGTTCCCCTCTATAGAAGTTGGGAGGTATGCTGTATGTAGCCTCCTCCATATTAGATACCATCCTACTATAGACAATGTGGAATACATACAAATTACCGGCGGGCAGGATGCCAGCTGTCAAGATCCTGACAGCAGCTTCCCGGCTGCCAGAATGCTAGCAACTAGGTGAGCATTTTGATTCTCCTTGCAGGCTCAGTGACTCACAACGCTAGCCACAGGTTCTATTCTCACTCTATGGGTGTCATGGACACCCATGAGTGGGAATAGCCTCTGTGCGCCGGTATTCCAGCTGTTGCCATTGTCAGCTATCGGGATTCCGGCGGGATACTATTGTGTGGCCATGCCCCTTATTTTTGAAACCACACTCCCTTTTTTCAATGCTCACTGTCCCTTTGTAAAATATGGGAGGGCGCAAATTTATAGTTTGCAGGGGGGCGCCGAACACCCTAGCACCGGCCCTGGTCCCAGTAAAAGTTGCATTGCAGAAAGTGAATGTATAGTTTCCAGAGTCAATGAGGTTTGGAGAATATTAGAAGTGAACATACATTAGTAGATGTAGTCCAAGTGTTGTTGGCTTGTGAATTTTTTTTTTGCATTTATTTGTTATTTCCTTTCAGTTTCCGTCCAGTTTAAGTCCAGTATAAGTCACAGACGACATCCTTAGAAACAATTCATTCTTAGAAACCTTTCATCCCAAACTGATTCAGCTAGACTACACACTAATATCAAGACCAACAAACATGTGTATGTTAGCACATTGATTGATTGTACCCAACCACCAGCCCATCACCCATTTGAAGCAATAAAACTTACACAAAAAAATGGTGTGTGGGGATGAAACCATCACACATTCCCCAAATAACTTATAATAAAACCTGCTTAAATCTGCTAATAATAATAATAATAATAATAAATCCACAATTAATTACCTATATCTATGCATTCATGGTATTCATTTGTGATAATTATCAGATGCAATACAGCTTGCTGGTAATTGTAGTTCCACTATTCCACAATTCATTACCTATATCTATGCATTCATGGTATTCATTTGTCATAATTAGCAGATGCAATACAGCTTGCTGGGAATTGTAGGGTATCCCTAATACCCTAACCCAAACCTCTAAGTTAACCCTAATACCCTAACCCTACATTTTTTTTCCTCTTAGTAGTACTATAAAGGTGAGTGGCCCTCTCCCCATTACTCCATACATACAACAAACTATTCTGATCTGAAAGAGTGCTAGGGATTAGAAGGTCACTGTGACGTGGTATCTGCAGTGGGTCACTACAAGTTTGAATCAGCTGTGGCATACCTCCCAGCATTACCCTCTCCAGGAGGGACATAATGCTCTGTTCCTGGACTTCCCTCTTAATGTATGATTGCTGGCACCTGTGTTGAACTAGTTACTTGAAAAGAAAGGTATTTCACCACAGGTGATGGCAATAATTAATCAAGAGGGAAGGCCAGGAGCAGAGCATTCTGTCCCTCCCGGAGAGGGTCATTTTGGGAGGTATGACATAGGTATGAGCACTGGGTCAGTACTGGGGTACAGCACAGGTGATGGTAATCATACAGTAAGAGGGAAGTGCTGGAGCAGAGCATTGTGTCCTCCTGCAGAGGGTCACGTTGGGAGGTATGACATAGGTATGAGCACTGGGTCAGTATTAGGGCACAGCACAGGTGATGGCAATCATTAACTAAGAGGGAAGTCCAGGAGCAGAACATTGTGTCCCTCCTGGAGAGGGTCATGTTGGGAGGTATGGCTGTGATATGGACAGAAAGAACTAGTGGTATGGTGGGCTAGGGTACATGCAGAGTAAAGTGTGTGTCTGTGCCCTGCTTAGTGCAGATGACATATAACGATAGTGATGAGTTATGACCACAGACTATGGTCTGTGTGGCACATTGCTTTCATTAGAATTTTAACACTGCAAGCACTGGGTGCCTGCCTAATATAACACATTACTGGGATGCAAGGGTCATTTCACATGCTAAACACTGATTTTCCAACAACCCTGCAATTGATAAATGATGGTATAAGCATACAGGAAGACAGCCTTCCCCCCACACACACACTATTTTTATTTTTCAAGTACACTATAGGACTTTTTTATGGTAGGTGGAAAGTGGACAGGACTGCCTTATATTACACGTATTTTCCGAGTAATTAACATGCACAGTGCAGACAATGGGAATCTGTGGGAATGGGTAAGTCTGCGTGATGTCATGTGATAGTTCCCCAGTGCTATTCTGGGAATGTTTTGGTCAGGCTGCATTTCTTTGTGGGGCCTAGGTTGCCTTGTGAAAGATCCGGGCCTGGCACCGATGGTGGCTATATTACAGCGTGCAGAGATGCAAAAAGTGTGTGTCTCAGCCCTAGCACATTCAGATGCAGGAGCAGCAAGGGAATAATCCTGAAGGCAGAAGAGACTAATACCCCTACCAAGCCAGCAAATTCCTGGGTCTCAGCCCAACCTTTATAAAGAGCAGGGTCATGGACCCAGGACCTCGTCTTGGCTAGTTTCCTTTCACGCATACCAAGAAAGCGGGTCGGTGCACAGTCACGTGCAAAAAGCCGGGTTTTAAATGTACAGTATGTGTGAAAGGGGTATTACACCATGTTAATGTACATTTATGCTCACACATATTGAATCGGGAATAGTTTTTATTGCCTTTAACCGTTTGCTAACTCACTATTCTAGCTATGACAAATATTTTTGCATGTGAACCCTGAGGCCAAAATACAGGATTAAGTAAGTAAGAAGTGTAGACAGAAAGAACACTCCTAGCAGTGGTAGATATATGTAATATAGCAGTTGTAAAACATAAACGTAACATCAGGGACGGACTGGGCTGTATAGGGACACTGGGATAGTAGCGTTTGGCACACATGTGGCCGAAAGGGGGTGTGGTCACTGCCCACGGGGAGTGGCCTCACGGCACACCTCAATGTTTTTGTATGTTGGGAAGCAGAGCAGAGCAGGGCACCAGCAGGCACGCCCCAGGTAGAAAAGGCTTTGAGTGACATGCATGCAGGTGATATCAGCTGCAGAGGAGAGTGATATAAATGTAGTCAAAGCACAGGCTCTGGTACACCTGTGGGCATGGGCATAGCTAAAGTGGGTGCAGGGGATACCATTGCTTTGGGGCACAGCGGCTTAGGTGGCCCACCACTTGGGCCTGACAACTGCGTCCAGGTCATAAAGTTGCCTACCAGGTTTACAGAAATGCCCACTAAGCACTGTGTGGTAAAATGTTGCTATGGGGCCTACAAAGCTCTGGTTATGCCCCTGCTGTGGACAGTGGAAATACAAAGGGTTGTACAGACCCTTATTACAGGTCTATTTACTAAGCCTTGGATGGAGATAAATCCAATGGAGATAAAGTCCCAGCCAATCGGCTCCTAACTGCCATGTCACAGGCTGTGTTTGAAAAATGACAGGGGCCGATTGGCTGGGACTTTGGGGGACAATTACTAAGCAGTGATAAGAGCGGAGAAGTGAGCCAGTGGAGAAATTGCCCCATCAACCAATCAGCAGCTCTGTATCATTTGATAGTATGCATATTATAGATGTTACTTCAGTGCTGATTGGTTGCCATGGGCAACTTCTCCACTGGCTCACTTCTCCGCTCTTATCACTGCTTAGTAAATGTCCCCCTTTATCTCTGTCGGATTTATCTCCATCCAAGGCATAGTAAATAGACCCCGGGGGACATTTACTAAGCAGTTATAAGAGCGGAGAAGTGAGCCAGTGGAGAAGTTGCCCCATCAACCAATCAGCAGCTCTGAATAATTTTATAGTATGCAAATTATAGATGTTACTTCAGTGCTGATTGATTGCCATGGGCACTTCTCCACTGGCTCACTAAAACCTGCACTGTTAGTGTGCCTTGAGGACCGTGGTTGGGAATGCCTGGTCTAATTGTTCATTGACTGCTCATCAGCACACTTCTACTTTACTTTGCCATTTATCTATATGTTATTTCATGTTTATTGTTTTTATTAGTATTACTGTTACAATGTCATTTTTGGGCTATCACATTTTTTTGGTTTTGTTAAGATAGCTTGTTCTGTTCACTTTTATTAATGCACGTGATTTGCTTTGTGCGGCTCCAATGTTGTGGATTTATTCAGGATTAGGCATAATCCTGTTAATGTTACTGTAGCGACTATTTCGTTTTTATTCATTACTTTATACTCAATTTAATTACCACCAATCTATCAGGACCACTCAGCACAGGTCATTTTTTTCTTTTCTTGTTTGAAACAGATTTAATGAAATACACAGGCACCATTTATTATTATTTTTTAATTTTACATATGCAGTACGTTAAAAAAAAATATATACCAAAAACATTCAATTAAATCAGTCAATGAATTTAGGGCCAGATTCAGAGATGTATACAAAGTTACAAACCCAATGTTTTGTGATCTGTGCATGTGAAGGATCTGTACTAATCAGTCCCCCTAAGCCGCAGATTGACATGCTGTGGCCATTTAGGGGTGGGGAAGGGGCTGTGATGGAAGCATTGCCAGAAAACGCGGATTGACACAGTTTAACTGGCTGCATGAAAACACGGCCATCCTAAGTAACCTGAGGGTTACCCAGATGACCGATGCAGAGCCGACCCTAGGCATAGGCAAACTAGGCAAATGCCTAGGGCATTTGGAATGCCAAGGGGCACAAGGAACTTCTTCTGATTAAAATGATATGCAGCATGTCTATATTCTGTGTGTGAATGTGGCTGTATCTGCATATGAAATGCTATGTTACAGTGTATTCCTGGAAATTACTGTAACATAGCTTTTCGTATGCAGATACAGCCATCTGTATCCAAGGTCACAGTGTTAGCGGCCGTGTGAGTGCTGTGTGCAGGTGGGTTGGTTATGCAATAGTGTTCTGCATATGTGTAACTGCATATGTGTAAGGGGCATTATGTGTGTCATTATATGTATAAGGGCATTCATAATGTGTGGCATGTGTAAGGGGCATTATGTGTGTCATTATGTGTATAATTGCATTAATAATGTGCGGCATATGTGTAAGGGGCATTATGTGTATAAGGGAATTAAAAAAGGTTGGCATAATGTGTAATGCGCATTATGTTTATAAGGACATTATTATTTTATTTATTTATTAACAGTTTCTTATGTGTGTCATATGTGTAGGGGGCATTACTGTGTGGTATTATGTGTATAATGCATTACTAATGTGTAGCATTATGTGTATAAGGTGCTCTACTGCTTGGTGTAATGTATAGAAAGGGCACTACTGTGTGGTCAAAATTGAATAAAGAGCATTATGGTGTGGTGTAATGTGAATAAGGAGCAAGTCAGTGTGATGTAATGTGAATAAGGGGCACTACTGTGAGGAGTATAAGGTAAACTACTGTGGTATGTAACGTGAATAAGGGACACTATTGCATGATAAAAAGGAGCTTTAAAGGTAAGAACTTAGCCTTGTTAAATCTCTTTCTGCGAGGTACACTGGATTCCACAGGGAATAACATCAGGGTGTAGAGTAGGATCTTGATCTGAGGCACCAACAGGCTCAAAGCTTTGACTGTTCCCAGGATGTATAGCGCCGCCTCCTCTATATCCCCACCTCCAGGCACTGGAGCTCAGTTTTGTTAACCAGTCCAATGCAGTAGCAGGTAAAAGAGACGACAACAGTTAGTAGCCACAGACATCACATTTTCACGACAGGAGAAGGTATCAGCGGCTAATGCCATACGAACCCAAAGAAGCAGGTGCGTCAGGTAGAGATGAGCGCCTGAAATTTTTCGGGTTTTGTGTTTTGGTTTTGGGTTCGGTTCCGCGGCCGTGTTTTGGGTTCGAACGCGTTTTGGCAAAACCTCACCGAATTATTTTTGTCGGATTCGGGTGTGTTTTGGATTCGGGTGTTTTTTTCAAAAAACCCTAAAAAACAGCTTAAATCATAGAATTTGGGGGTAATTTTGATCCCAAAGTATTATTAACCTCAAAAAACATAATTTACACTCATTTTCAGCCTATTCTGAACACATCACACCTCACAATATTATTTTTAGTCCTAAAATTTGCACCGAGGTCGCTGTGTGAGTAAGATAAGCGACCCTAGTGGCCGACACAAACACCGGGCCCATCTAGGAGTGGCACTGCAGTGTCACGCAGGATGTCCCTTCCAAAAAACCCTCCCCAAACAGCACATGACGCAAAGAAAAAAAGAGGCGCAATGAGGTAGCTGTGTGAGTAAGATTAGCGACCCTAGTGGCCGACACAAACACCGGGCCCATCTAGGAGTGGCACTGCAGTGTCACGCAGGATGGCCCTTCCAAAAAACCCTCCCCAAACAGCACATGACGCAAAGAAAAAAAGAGGCGCAATGAGGTAGCTGTGTGAGTAAGATTAGCGACCCTAGTGGCCGACACAAACACCGGGCCCATCTAGGAGTGGCACTGCACTGTCACGCAGGATGGCCCTTCCAAAAAACCCTCCCCAAACAGCACATGACGCAAAGAAAAAAAGAGGCGCAATGAGGTAGCTGACTGTGTGAGTAAGATTAGCGACCCTAGTGGCCGACACAAACACCGGGCACATCTAGGAGTGGCACTGCAGTGTCACGCAGGATGTCCCTTCCAAAAAACCCTCCCCAAACAGCACATGACGCAAAGAAAAAAAGAGGCGCAATGAGGTAGCTGTGTGAGTAAGATTAGCGACCCTAGTGGCCGACACAAACACCGGGCCCATCTAGGAGTGGCACTGCAGTGTCACGCAGGATGTCCCTTCCAAAAAACCCTCCCCAATCAGCACATGATGCAAAGAAAAAGAAAAGAAAAAAGAGGTGCAAGATGGAATTATCCTTGGGCCCTCCCACCCACCCTTATGTTGTATAAACAAAACAGGACATGCACACTTTAACCAACCCATCATTTCAGTGACAGGGTCTGCCACACGACTGTGACTGATATGACGGGTTGGTTTGGACCCCCCCCCAAAAAGAAGCAATTAATCTCTCCTTGCACAAACTGGCTCTACAGAGGCAAGATTTCCACCTCATCTTCACCCTCCGATATATCACCGTGTACATCCCCCTCCTCACAGATTATCAATTCGTCCCCACTGGAATCCACCATCTCAGCTCCCTGTGTACTTTGTGGAGGCAATTGCTGCTGGTCAATGTCTCCGCGGAGGAATTGATTATAATTCATTTTAATGAACATCATCTTCTCCACATTTTCTGGATGTAACCTCGTACGCCGATTGCTGACAAGGTGAGCGGCGGCACTAAACACTCTTTCGGAGTACACACTTGTGGGAGGGCAACTTAGGTAGAATAAAGCCAGTTTGTGCAAGGGCCTCCAAATTGCCTCTTTTTCCTGCCAGTATAAGTACGGACTGTGTGACGTGCCTACTTGGATGCGGTCACTCATATAATCCTCCACCATTCTATCAATGTTGAGAGAATCATATGCAGTGACAGTAGACGACATGTCCGTAATCGTTGTCAGGTCCTTCAGTCCGGACCAGATGTCAGCATCAGCAGTCGCTCCAGACTGCCCTGCATCACCGCCAGCGGGTGGGCTCGGAATTCTGAGCCTTTTCCTCGCACCCCCAGTTGCGGGAGAATGTGAAGGAGGAGATGTTGACAGGTCGCGTTCCGCTTGACTTGACAATTTTGTCACCAGCAGGTCTTTCAACCCCAGCAGACCTGTGTCTGCCGGAAAGAGAGATCCAAGGTAGGCTTTAAATCTAGGATCGAGCACGGTGGCCAAAATGTAGTGCTCTGATTTCAACAGATTGACCACCCGTGAATCCTTGTTAAGCGAATTAAGGGCTGCATCCACAAGTCCCACATGCCTAGCGGAATCGCTCCCTTTTAGCTCCTTCTTCAATGCCTCCAGCTTCTTCTGCAAAAGCCTGATGAGGGGAATGACCTGACTCAGGCTGGCAGTGTCTGAACTGACTTCACGTGTGGCAAGTTCAAAGGGCATCAGAACCTTGCACAACGTTGAAATCATTCTCCACTGCACTTGAGACAGGTGCATTCCATCTCCTATATCGTGCTCAATTGTATAGGCTTGAATGGCCTTTTGCTGCTCCTCCAACCTCTGAAGCATATAGAGGGTTGAATTCCACCTCGTTACCACTTCTTGCTTCAGATGATGGCAGGGCAGGTTCAGTAGTTTTTGGTGGTGCTCCAGTCTTCTGTACGTGGTGCCTGTACGCCGAAAGTGTCCCGCAATTTTTCTGGCCACCGACAGCATCTCTTGCACGCCCCTGTCGTTTTTTAAAAAATTCTGCACCACCAAATTCAAGGTATGTGCAAAACATGGGACGTGCTGGAATTTGCCCATATTTAATGCACACACAATATTGCTGGCGTTGTCCGATGCCACAAATCCACAGGAGAGTCCAATTGGGGTAAGCCATTCCGCGATGATCTTCCTCAGTTGCCGTAAGAGGTTTTCAGCTGTGTGCGTATTCTGGAAAGCGGTGATACAAAGCGTAGCCTGCCTAGGAAAGAGTTGGCGTTTGCGAGATGCTGCTACTGGTGCCGCCGCTGCTGTTCTTGCGGCGGGAGTCCATACATCTACCCAGTGGGCTGTCACAGTCATATAGTCCTGACCCTGCCCTGCTCCACTTGTCCACATGTCCGTGGTTAAGTGGACATTGGGTACAACTGCATTTTTTAGGACACTGGTGAGTCTTTTTCTGACGTCCGTGTACATTCTCGGTATCGCCTGCCTAGAGAAGTGGAACCTAGATGGTATTTGGTAACGGGGGCACACTGCCTCAATAAATTGTCTAGTTCCCTGTGAACTAACGGCGGATACCGGACGCACGTCTAACACCAACATAGTTGTCAAGGACTCAGTTATCCGCTTTGCAGTAGGATGACTGCTGTGATATTTCATCTTCCTCGCAAAGGACTGTTGAACAGTCAATTGCTTACTGGAAGTAGTACAAGTGGGCTTACGACTTCCCCTCTGGGATGACCATCGACTCCCAGCGGCAACAACAGCAGCGCCAGCAGCAGTAGGCGTTACACGCAAGGATGCATCGGAGGAATCCCAGGCAGGAAAGGACTCGTCAGACTTGCCAGTGACATGGCCTGCAGGACTATTAGCATTCCTGGGGAAGGAGGAAATTGACACTGAGGGAGTTGGTGGGGTGGTTTGCGTGAGCTTGGTTACAAGAGGAAGGGATTTACTGGTCAGTGGACTGCTTCCGCTGTCACCCAAAGTTTTTGAACTTGTCACTGACTTATTATGAATGCGCTGCAGGTGACGTATAAGGGAGGATGTTCCGAGGTGGTTAACGTCCTTACCCCTACTTATTACAGCTTGACAAAGGGAACACACGGCTTGACACCTGTTGTCCGCATTTCTGGTGAAATACCTCCACACCGAAGAGCTGATTTTTTTGGTATTTTCACCTGGCATGTCAACGGCCATATTCCTCCCACGGACAACAGGTGTCTCCCCGGGTGCCTGACTTAAACAAACCACCTCACCATCAGAATCCTCCTGGTCAATTTCCTCCCCAGCGCCAGCAACACCCATATCCTCCTCATCCTGGTGTACTTCAACACTGACATCTTCAATCTGACTATCAGGAACTGGACTGCGGGTGCTCCTTCCAGCACTTGCAGGGGGCATGCAAATAGTGGAAGGCGCATGCTCTTCACGTCCAGTGTTGGGAAGGTCAGGCATCGCAAACGACACAATTGGACTCTCCTTGTGGATTTGGGATTTCAAAGAACGCACAGTTCTTTGCGGTGCTTTTGCCAGCTTGAGTCTTTTCAGTTTTCTAGCGAGAGGCTGAGTGCTTCCATCCTCATGTGAAGCTGAACCACTAGCCATGAACATAGGCCAGGGCCTCAGCCGTTCCTTGCCACTCCGTGTGGTAAATGGCATATTGGCAAGTTTACGCTTCTCCTCCGACAATTTTATTTTAGGTTTTGGAGTCCTTTTTTTTCTGATATTTGGTGTTTTGGATTTGACATGCTCTGTACTATGACATTGGGCATCGGCCTTGGCAGACGACGTTGCTGGCATTTCATCGTCTCGGCCATGACTAGTGGCAGCAGCTTCAGCACGAGGTGGAAGTGGATCTTGATCTTTCCCTAATTTTGGAACCTCAACTTTTTTGTTCTCCATATTTTATAGGCAGAACTAAAAGGCACCTCAGGTAAACAATGGAGATGGATGGATTGGATAGTTTACTAGTATACAATTATGGACGGACTGCCACGGTTAGGTGGTATAAAAAAACCACGGTTAGGTGGTATATATTATAATAATAATACAATTATGGATGGACGGACTGCCTGCCGACTGCCGACACAGAGGTAGCCACAGCCGTGAACTACCGCACTGTACACTGGTTGATAAAGAGATAGTAGTATACTCGTAACAACTAGTATGACACTATGACGACGGTATAAAGAATGGAAAAAAAACCACGGTTAGGTGGTATATATTATAATAATAATACAATTATGGATGGACGGACTGCCTGCCGACTGCCGACACAGAGGTAGCCACAGCCGTGAACTACCGCACTGTACACTGGTTGATAAAGAGATAGTAGTATACTCGTAACAACTAGTATGACACTATGACGACGGTATAAAGAATGGAAAAAAAACCACGGTTAGGTGGTATATATTATAATAATAATACAATTATGGATGGACGGACTGCCTGCCGACTGCCGACACAGAGGTAGCCACAGCCGTGAACTACCGCACTGTACACTGGTTGATAAAGAGATAGTAGTATACTCGTAACAACTAGTATGACACTATGACGACGGTATAAAGAATGAAAAAAAAACCACGGTTAGGTGGTATATATTATAATAATAATACAATTATGGATGGACGGACTGCCTGCCGACTGCCGACACAGAGGTAGCCACAGCCGTGAACTACCGCACTGTACACTGGTTGATAAAGAGATAGTAGTATACTCGTAACAACTAGTATGACACTATGACGACGGTATAAAGAATGGAAAAAAAACCACGGTTAGGTGGTATATATTATAATAATAATACAATTATGGATGGACGGACTGCCTGCCGACTGCCGACACAGAGGTAGCCACAGCCGTGAACTACCGCACTGTACACTGGTTGATAAAGAGATAGTAGTATACTCGTAACAACTAGTATGACACTATGACGACGGTATAAAGAATGGAAAAAAAACCACGGTTAGGTGGTATATATTATAATAATAATACAATTATGGATGGACGGACTGCCTGCCGACTGCCGACACAGAGGTAGCCACAGCCGTGAACTACCGCACTGTACACTGGTTGATAAAGAGATAGTAGTATACTCGTAACAACTAGTATGACACTATGACGACGGTATAAAGAATGGAAAAAAAACCACGGTTAGGTGGTATATATTATAATAATAATACAATTATGGATGGACGGACTGCCTGCCGACTGCCGACACAGAGGTAGCCACAGCCGTGAACTACCGCACTGTACACTGGTTGATAAAGAGATAGTAGTATACTCGTAACAACTAGTATGACACTATGACGACGGTATAAAGAATGGAAAAAAAACCACGGTTAGGTGGTATATATTATAATAATAATACAATTATGGATGGACGGACTGCCTGCCGACTGCCGACACAGAGGTAGCCACAGCCGTGAACTACCGCACTGTACACTGGTTGATAAAGAGATAGTAGTATACTCGTAACAACTAGTATGACACTATGACGACGGTATAAAGAATGGAAAAAAAACCACGGTTAGGTGGTATATATTATAATAATAATACAATTATGGATGGACGGACTGCCTGCCGACTGCCGACACAGAGGTAGCCACAGCCGTGAACTACCGCACTGTACACTGGTTGATAAAGAGATAGTAGTATACTCGTAACAACTAGTATGACACTATGACGACGGTATAAAGAATGGAAAAAAAACCACGGTTAGGTGGTATATATTATAATAATAATACAATTATGGATGGACGGACTGCCTGCCGACTGCCGACACAGAGGTAGCCACAGCCGTGAACTACCGCACTGTACACTGGTTGATAAAGAGATAGTAGTATACTCGTAACAACTAGTATGACACTATGACGGTATAAAGAAAGAAAAAAAAATACCACGGTTAGGTGGTATATATTGTAATACAATTATGGATGGACGGACTGCCTGCCGAGTTCCGACTGCCGACACAGAGGTAGCCACAGCCGTGAACTACCGCACTGTACTGTGTCTGCTGCTAATATAGACTGGTTGATAAAGAGATAGTATACAATACATACAACAATATACTACTATACTGGTGGTCAGGCACTGGTCACCACTAGTCACACTGGCAGTGGCACTCCTGCAGCAAAAGTGTGCACTGTTTAATTTTAAATTAATATAATATTATGTACTCCTGGGGGCTCCTGCTATAACAACCTGCAGTGCTCCCCAGTCTCCCCCACAATTATTATAAGCTTTGCCTTTTATACATTGATGTGCAGCACACTGGGCTGAGCTGAGTGCACACAGACTGAGTCACACTGTGTGACTGGCTGCTGCTGTGTATCGTTTTTTTTCAGGCAGAGAACGGATATAGCAGAGAACGGATATATATTAAAATAAATAAAAGTTAACTAACAACAACTGCACTGGTCACTGTGGTAAACTCTGTCTGACTCTGCACAATCTCTCTCTCTCTTCTAATCTAATTTCTAATGGAGAGGACGCCAGCCACGTCCTCTCCCTATCAATCTCAATGCACGTGTGAAAATGGCGGCGACGCGCGGCTCCTTATATAGAATCCGAGTCTCGCGAGAATCCGACAGCGTCATGATGACGTTCGGGCGCGCTCGGGTTAACCGAGCAAGGCGGGAGGATCCGAGTCTGCTCGGACCCGTGAAAAAAACATGAAGTTCGTGCGGGTTCGGTTTCAGAGAAACCGAACCCGCTCATCTCTAGCGTCAGGGTGTGCGCCCTGTGGAATCCAGTGTATCTCGCAGAAAGAGATTTAACAAGGGTAAGTTCTTACCATAAATCTCCTTTTCTACAGCGGGGTACACTGGTATTCCACAGGGAATAACATCGGGGATGTCCTAAAGCAGTTCCTCATGGGAGGGGATGCACTGTAGCGGGCACAAGAACCTGGCGTCCAATGGAAGCATCCTGGGAGGCGGAAGTATCGAAGGCATAGAACCTTATGAACGTGTTCACTGAGGACCACGTAGCCATCTTGCACAATTGATCAAGGGTCACACCAGGGGCTTTCTAAGAGAGGAGGAGGCCCGTATGCAGCCTTCTGCTTCAGGGGCCCCCTCCTCTCTGACCGAGGCACAGCATTTAATACTTACCTCTCCTGGGTCCCCCAGCGGTGCCATCCTTCTCCGCAGCGGCAATAGAGTCAGAGACCAGACTCTATTGCGCATGCGCAAACCTCCGGGAACATGGCACGGCGGCCATTTTCCCGAAGATTTTGCTACTGCGCATGCGCAAAACTCCAGAAAAATGGCCGCCATGCCATCTTTCTGGGGTTTTCAGCAGGCGCAATAGAGTTTGTTCCCCCTAGTGTTCAAACTCTATTGCGCTGCCGAAAAAGGGATGGCTTCGACGGGGGACTTCAGAGATGTAAGTATTAAGCAAATAGGTGCATTGTGTGTGGGGTGGGCCCCCATGGACCCGGGGGCCGATGTGCCTCGCACACTGTCACGATCCGGGTATCTGGACGCCATTACTTGCCTTTCAGATGTCTCCTGAGGCTGGCTCAGCGTTCCAAGGCCGGATCTTATCTGTGTCCACATTCTGCATATCCCTCCTGTCACGCTGAGACGCTGTCACAGCGGCACTATGTTTGAATCCTGCATGGCGTCTCCTGTCCTCTGCGGCCGGCGCCGCCATTACTGTTATGTTTCCACATGGTTTCCAAATGGGCGCAGCCATGTTGGATCCAATCACATGTCTCAGTTCCACCAATCCACTGCCTCTGGAAATCTGCATAATTGCCCAGCCAATGCCTGCATTTCTGCAGGTATAAGTATCCTGTGCCTGGGCCAGGAAGTCGTCAGTGCTTTGTTTGTCATACCTTGTTCCAGTCTCTCTCTCCTGTGGTTGTTTTCCAGGTTCCAGCTCCTGTCTCCAGCATCCACTAAGAGACCCGCACCTGCCTACCATCCTGCGGTGCAGTCTGACTCTGCAGTCCTCCGTGGCTGTTCCAGCTTCCAGCTATTAACTCATCTGCTTCCAGCAGATTCCAGTATCCTTAAAGTGCCGGTGTTGTTCCAGCGGATTCCTACTTACCAGCAGTATCCACTACCACCGGTAACAATCCTTCAACTCCTCTGTTTCCACGCTCCCTAGCATCTTACAGTATTCACTCCGTGTTTCATCACCTGGCTGGTTCCATCCAGCATTCACTCAGTGACTTTATCACCTGGCTGATCCCATTCAGCATCCACTCCGTGTCTTACCACCTGGCTGGTTCTATCCAGCAAATACAACAGCTTACTCAAGTTACCAGCTTCATTTATTCCATCTACTGGCATGTTCCTTGGGTTATCTGCACTACTACAGCCAGGCCTGGTAAGGTTTTTCCATCAAGGACTTTAACAGCTGTTCTTAACCTACCAGTGCTCTGTTACACCTTCCATGGTCAAAGTGTTCCAGGAATTATATTAATTGCCGTTGTCATAATTTGCTGTCTGTTACACGGAGTTTGTCAATAAACATTTAATTTACTTTTACCTGGTTGTCATGGTCACACCTTCGGGTTTCCTTTAACACTTACATGTCCAGGGGTCTGATTAAACCTCCCCGGTTTAAGTTCCTCTGAGCCCCTACAACTGAGGCTTCCTCCTTTCAGCTAAAACCCTCAGTTGTGACACACACTCTGCACCCATTATAGAAACGCCAATGGGTCGCACTACGGCGGGCCGTCCAAGAAGGTCCAACAGACCGAGTAGAATGGGCTTTGATGGTAGCAGGAGCTGGAAGACCAGCCTGTACATAAGCTTGTGCAATCACCATTCTAATCCATCTGGCCAGGGTCTGCTTATTCGCAGGCCAGCCACGTTTGTGAAAACCAAAAAGTACAAAGAGAGAATCAAACTTCCTAATGGAGGCTGTCCTCTTCACATAGATACGGAGAGCCCGTACCACATCCAAAGACCGCTCTTTGGAGGACAAATCAGGAGAGATAAGGGCCGGAACCACAATCTCTTGGTTAAGGTGGAAAGAATACACCACCTTAGGTAAATAACCAGGGCGCGTTCTAAGAACTGCCCGGTCACGGTGAAAAATCAGAAAGGGAGACCTACAGTATAAGGCACCCAAGTCTAAAACCCGTCTAGCAGAGGCAATAGCACTAAAACAAGACCTTAAGTGTAAGCCATTTGAGGTCCACAGACTCAAGAGGTTCAAACAGAGACTCTTGTAGGGCATTCAGAACAGCCAACAAATCCCAAGGAGCCACAGGAGGAACATAGGGAGGTTGAATCCGAAGAACACCCTGAGTGAATGTGTGAACATCAGGAAGAGTCGCAATTTTTCTCTGAAACCAAACCGACATGGCAGAAATATGAACCTTGAGGTAGGCCAGATGAAGGCCAAAATCCAGGCCCTGTTGTAGAAAAGCCAAAAGATTGGCAGTACTGAACTTGCAAGCATCACAATTCTTAGTGGCACACCAGGTGAAGTAAGAATTCCAGACCCTATGATAAAGCCGGGCAGAAGCCGGCTTACGGGCCTTCAACATAGTTTGAATGACCGCCTCAGAAAAACCTTTGGCTCTCATGACTGAAGCTTCAAGAGCCACGCTGTCAAAGCCAGTCGGGCCAAATCCTGGTAGACACAGGGGCCCTGAACAAGGAGGTCTGGTCATTGCAGAAGCAGAAGAGGACGCTCTAACGAGAGACCATGTAGGTCTGAGAACCAATGCCGTCTGGGCCACGCTGGAGCGATCAGAAGTAGGATTCCTACTTCTTGCTTGAACTTCCTTATTACTCTGGGCAGGAGTGACACCGGAGGGAACACGTACGGCAGCCAAAAGTTCCATGAAATTGCCAGTGCGTCCACGAACGCTGCTTGAGGATCCTTGCTCTGAAGACCGGAACCTTGTGATTGTGTCGAGACGCCATCAGGTCTACATCTGGTAGGCCCCACTTGTCCATTAGGAGTTAAAATACTTCCGGATGAAGGCTCCACGCTCTGCCGTGTACGTGTACTTGCATTGCCGAGTGTATTGGCACACGCAGGTGAGACAGGAAGCATCTTATTCTGTCCTGAAAGTTCAGTACCTTCTCCTGGGACAAGAACAACCGCTGGTTGTGAGTGTCCAACAGTGCCCCCAGGTGCACCATGCTCTCAGCAGGGACCAGGGATGATTTCTTTCAGTTGATGAGCCACCCGTGGACTTGCAGAAACTGGACCTTCAAATCCAAATGACGGAGGAGAACTTCTTGTGAATTGGCCAGGATCAGCAAGTCGTCCAGAACAGGCAGGATCCTGATACCCCGACGGCGGAGTACAGCCGTCATCACCGCAATGACTTTGGTGAAGATTCGCGGAGCTGTTGTCAGTGCAAAAGGCAAGGCCCGGAATTGATTATGTAGGTTGTCAATAGCAAACCGCAGGTACTGCTGGTGCGACATGGCAATAGGATTATGTAGGTAAGCATCCTGTATGTCCAGGGGTACCATATAGTCCCTGAGCTCCAAAGCCAGAACAATAGAGCGAAGAGTCTCCATACGGAACTTGGATACTCACACAAATTTGTTCAAAGACTCGAGGTTGAGAATGGGCCGTGAGAACCCATTCGGTTTCGGGACTAGGAACAGCGTTGAATAGTACCCCCTGCCTCTCTGAGTCAGAGTCACCAGCACTACCACTCCTGTGTCTAGGAGGGATCGCACCACCACCTGTAGAGCATTTGCTTTCACCGGATCCGAAGGGAAGTTTGTTGAGCCAAACTGACGAGGGGGACGCTTCTGAAAGGAGATGGCGCATCCATGAGTGACGACTTCCAGTACCCAGGCGTCCGAAGTGGTTTGTAACCATGCCTGAGCAAACCCTAGAAGTCGGCCACCCACCCTGGGATCTCCCAGAGGGAGGCCCACCCTGTCCTGCAACAGGCTTGTCAGATTTTGGAAGCAGGCTGATGGACGGACCAGGCTCTTTTAGGCTTGGGCTTACTGGATTTGGAAGTGCGTGACTGTTTCGGGTACGCCTGACCCTTTACTTTACCTGAAGGTCGAAAGGAACGAAAGGACATACTCTTAGCCTTCGGAGCTGAAGGAGCAGTACTAGGCAGACATTCAGTCTTAGCAGAGGCAAGATCAGCAACAATTTGAGGTCTTCCCCAAAAAGAATATTCCCCTTAAAAGGGAGAACCTCCAGAGTTTTCTTAGAGTCCAGATCCACAGACCAGGACTGTAACCACAGGATCCAGCGAGCCAGAATGGACGTAGTAGCCGCTTTGCCCACCAGAACACCAGCATCAGAAGCCGCCTTCTGAATGTATTGAGAAGCCGTTACAATATACAAGAGACATTGTTTAGCATCATCAGGAAAGTTAGACAGCAGTTCCGCTTCCACCAACTGAACCCAAGCTGTGATGGCTTCAGCAGCCCAAGAGGCCATAATGGTAGGTCTATGCACAGCTCCAGTGAGAGTATAAATAGACTTCAAGCAACCCTCCACACGTTTATCCATTGGTTCTTTCAGAGAAGTGACGGTAGTGACAGGCAGAGCAGAAGAAACCACCAGCCATGCGACTTGTGAGTCCACTGGAGGCGGTGTTTCCCAATTTTTACTTCGTTCTGTGGCAAGAGGATAGCGAGCTAGCATCTACTTATGAGGTGTAAACTTTTTCCCAGGACACTCCCAGAATTCCTGACGTATGTCAACCAAATGGTCAGAATGAGGTAAAACAAGCTTAGCGACCTTCTGACGTTTGAACCAGGTTTCTTAGAGGCCTCTTGATGTTCTGCGTCATCATTGATTTGGAGAATCAGCCTCCAAGAGATCAGGAACATCTACCTGTGAAACAGATTCCCCATCAGAAGCATCTGCATCAGTGTCTGAGGGGTCAGTGTACACACCCTCTTCATCAGAAGAGGTATCCGGAACATGAGTGAATTGTGAGAAAGTAAGGGCCTGCCTAGAGGGCCCCTTGACCTTAGGCAGGCGAGGGCCAAGTATCTGCTTAGCCATTGTCTGATGAATTGCTGTAACTGAGTGGACAGAGTATCTGCCCATGGCGGATTAACCGCAGGGAACAATTGTGGCTGTAAAGGCACAGGTGATCCCATAGGGGGCGTGAGTCTAGTCACAAGCGTATTCAGCAGTGTAGAGAAAGTAGCCCAAGGTGGGTCTGAATGTGTCCCCATTGCTACAACCTGACTGGGAGGTAAAGAGCCCCCAGCACTTGAGCCCTCAGCTGCAATGTTATCCTCTAAGGGGTCCATGACGTCACCACTGCGACTGGCGGGATCAGCCACGGAACTGTCGCCCCTTATAGCCGACATGATAGGAAAGGTAATCCAAGGGCAACGCAGTGCAATAAACGCAGAAAATTTACCCAAACAAGAACCCCCTGTACAGTGTAATGCACAAACAGAGGATTCAAGTGGCAAATGGTGACTGAAAAGCACAGGGAAAAATACTATACAAGAACATCCTGTGAAAAACACCTATATTAACCAAAAGCCCTGACGCACTGAGCCCCCCTCAGGGTAGAGAATATAGGGTTAGCACTTATGAGATAGATACACGGAGTAGATATGACACAGCAGCTATATGCACACACAGTCACATATACAATGCAGAAGTTATGACAAGCAATAAAACTGCACTGGACTAGCAATACTAAGTAATACTGAGTAAAGCTATATATGTTACTAGATATAACAATGCACAGTAAAGATTGGATGTATATCACAGGGAACTTGTACCAGATTACCCTGTCACACTGCACCATTTCTTAACTAACACTGCCAAAAGACATGTAGAATACTTAAGTGTCGTGCAAATGCTCAGCGCTGACTACAGAGGCGGCTTTGCAGAGGAGGTTTTGCCCATGCAGTCCCAGAGCAGTGTGATGGCGCCAAGAAGCACTGCCACAGGGAATGAGGGAGAAGATATATGCAGCTCCTGGGAGGGAACATTTATATAAAATGGCGCCTGGGGCTGGGGCTACAGGCCGGAACCATATCCCTTAGCTGCACTTCCTCACCAGATAAAGGCGGGCCCTTGGGAAACGGGTTAAAACCCGACCTATGCTCTTGCCCTGGTGGTCTAGTGTGGTCCCTGTACCAATCCCACAGGCTGCACCGGATCGCGGTTTGCAGCGGGTCCCACCTGGGACCTCTTACCTCCTCTCTGATGCGGCAACGCGATCCTGGTGAGCAGCGGTGGATGTGTGTGCTATGCGCCGGGAACCGGAGCCCTCCACTGTAAGTACCCGGCAACCAGGGACACGGGAGTATAACGCGCCGCCAGGGGAGGTGATGGAGCTGCAGTATTTAATGTCAGACTGACATCCAGCACTTGTCAGTGCTATGCTGCGACCCTTGAAGTCTTCAATCTTCAGAAAAAAGCTATTTTCAGGACTGCTTGGAGCAGCCCACCTGTTAGTGATCCTGCCTGCAGGGCACCAACTTACAAACTGAGCTCCAGTGCCTGGAGGCGGGGTTATAGAGAAGGCAGCGCTATGCATCCTGGGAATAGTCAAAGCTTTTAGCCTGTTGGTGCCTCGAATCAAGATCCTACTGTACACCCCAATGTTATTCCCTGTGGAATACCAGTGTACCCCGCTGCAGAAATGTGAATAAAGTTGCACTACTATGTGGCGTAATTTGAATTGGGGGTACTATTGTGTGGCCATGCCCCTTCCCAGCAAGAATATGCCCCTTTTTGGGCTGTGCACCGAATGTGCGCACTGTTTCTATTTAAAATATAGGGGGTAGGAGCACCAAAATGAGGACTGCTATGGGCGAGGGGTGATGGTGCTGGGAAAGGGGTGCAGGGTCAGAGGTGGAACTATCAGCGGTGCTAGGGCATCATATTGGTTAGGGCCGGCTCTGGACCGATGTTCACCCACAGTGATCCGATACTACTTCTTCAGATGCAGCAGCAGATCACAGATGCTGGCAGGAGGCGTCTATTTACACACTCACATGATGCCTCCTGCCGCATTAGTATATTGTAACACAGCAGCTGCGTACTAAGATGTAGACCAAACAGCTTTAACACTCCAGTTCCCACTTTGCCTTCCAAAACGCTACTGGTTGCCTTGTACACTCAGGGTAGAATTTCTGACACCAAACTTCTGTGGTGGAAAAAAAGAAGACGAAAAAAACAACACACGAGTATCAGGTGTCCCTTGACCCACAGGTGGGTGCTGAATGACTTACCTGTAGATGGAAATGGTCTACCAGTAGGTTGCAATCAAATATTTGATCACACATGCTCTAATTTTTAAAAAAAATTCTGATTAATTTCAACATTTCAACACAGCTGTTTCTATTCACAGATGTAAAGAATTTATGATCGGCTAAAATACCATTGTTCTTAGCAATCTTTGGACTGATGGCTATAATGGCAGAAGCAGTAGAAAATGATGGAGATCAACAGTTACTGCAGAAAAAGGTAATTAACGTGATGTAACATACAGTTAAGTTATATATTATACATTAAGTGCATATTTTTTATTTACAATTTTATGTGCTATATATTATACATTGTATACTTTCCACAAATGTATTTATTAAAATAAGCTTATTTTCTCACCACAGTCAGACAAGGATACAAAAAAACAACATGGCATCTTTGAGGCTGTGTTATGGGCCCTACACATTGGCCGATCCGCCGCCGAGCTGCCCGACAGCGGATACGGCCGACAGGCGACCTGGCGGCGGGGGGGCAGTGACGGGGGGGTGAAGTTACTTCACTCCCACCATCACACGGCTCCATAGAACTGCAGGCAAATATGGACGAGATCGTCCATATTGGCCTGCATGCACAGCCGACGGGGCACCAGCGATGAACGAGCGCCGGGCCGCGCATCGTTCATCGCTGGTGCCTCCACACTGCATGATATGAACGTTATCTCGTTCATTAATGAACGAGATCGTTCATATCGTGCAGTGATGTCGGCCAGTGTGTAGGGCCTTTTACTGTTTTTGTCTATGACTAGGCAGTTAACATGCCTCCAAATTGTGCATCTTATCACGCATTGAGGTTTATTCAACAGCAGTCGTTACTGAGATGCGATCGCATCTCCCCACTTTTCCGTGTGGGCGACACTGTGTTGGGTGGGCATGGCGACAAAAAAAGAGGCAGGTTTGGGGCGGCCGTGTGATGTCACATGCGGCCGCTGCGACCCAAAGAATGGCCACCCTGCGCCTGCCTTCGCAGCTTGGCTGCGGAGGCAGGTGGGCATCCCCAAATCAGCGATGCGATCGCATTTTAATTGAAATTGCATCACTGCTGGCTATTTACATGTTGGATGGCCTTGCCCTGTGCTGGGCCGCCCCCAGCATGCAATTTTATTATTAGCAGTTTGGAAATCTTAGCAAAACTTCTATTGAAACTGAATGATGTCCATAACCCAGATCCCTACCTTCTGATCACTGATTTAAACAGTGAATTACCAGGAGAAGAGTGGCCTTGTGTATCATAGAGGACTGTGGGCCTAATTCAGACCTGGTCACAGCAGCAAATTTGTTAGCTAATGGGCAAACCCATGGGCCTAATTCTCAGTTGATCGCAGCAGTAAATTTGTTAGCAGTTGGGCAAAACCATGGGGGTCATTCCGAGTTGATCGCTTGCTAGCAGTGTTTAGCAATCGTGCATACGCAAAGCCGCCGCCCTCTGGGAGTGTATTTTAGCTTAGCAGAAGTGCGAACGAAAGGATCGCAGAGCGGCTACAAAAAAAATTGTGCAGTTTCAGAGTAGCTTCAGACCTACTCAGATCTTGCGATCACTTCAGACTGTTTAGTTTCGGAATTGACGCCACAAACACGCCCTGCGTTCTCCCAGCCACGCCTGCATTTTTCCTGGCACGCCTGCGTTTTTCCGTACACTCCCTGAAAACGGTCAGTTGACACCCAGAAACGCCCACTTCATGTCAATCACTCTGCGGCGAGCAGTGCGACTGAAAAGCTTCGCTAGACCTTGTGTAAAACTGCATCGGCCGTTGTGAAAGTACGTCGCGCGTGCGCATTGCACTGCATACGCATGCGCAGAAGTGCCGCTTTTTTGCTTCATCGCTGTGCAGCGAACATTTTCAGCTAGCGATCAACTCGGAATGACCCCCCATGTGCACTGCAGGGGGAACAGCTATAACGTGCAGAGAGAGTTAGATTTGGGTGGGGTGTGTTCAAACTGGAATCTAACTTGCAGTGCAAAAATAAAGCAGCCAGTATTAACCCTGCACAGGAACAATATAACCCACCCAAATCTATCTCTCTCTGCACATGTTATATCTGCCCCCCCCCCGCCCCCTGCAGTGCACATGGTTTTGCCCATTAGTTAACAAATATGCTGCTGCGATCAGGTCTGAATTAGGCCCTATATCTGATTTGTTATGACCACTCATGTCACTCTGTACAACACTGAATCATAATCATCACCACTTATTTACATTTCTAAAAGAATCATACACAGAAAAGGGACAAGGACACTTGAGCTGAATATATGAGAAAGAGAGGTCCATGTTCATGAGAATTTACAAATCTAGAGGAAGGGTGCAATGATTAAACATCAATGTTTTGTTTCCGATGGTTGATATATTTTGCTGTTGATGAGTGGTGCATTTGTAATGTATGCGTGGTGCGCAGTGCACACGGAAACTGGGTCCAGGGGAAAAAACCTGCACCCACATTCAATACTCACCTCTTCACAGTCCCACAACAGAGGCAGCGTTGCACAAATCACTGGAAAATGTCATGGTTGCCATTTTCCTGGTGATTGCTACATGCATAGTCGAAAAATCCCTGGGAACATGGAGCTGACGCCAAAAACCTGTGCATGTGCAATAAACTCTGGCACTGAGCATGCGCAGTAGACTCCTACTCTTTAACGGCTGGGGCAGAGTTTACTTACATGCACCTGCTGCTAGAATGGTGGAGTCCCACACAGAGACTGCACACGAGACCCCTCCTCTATTAATATGCTTTTGCAGTTGTTATAAATTCATCACCATCGATAGATTTGCATCCTAGCTCCGCAACCTCCCAGCATCATATAATAGACACTGCGGAGCGGGAGAGCTCGGTCGGGCGCCGGACGCTGAAGAAAGAAGAGCTCCAAAGAAGAAAGAAGAAGTGGTGGAGAAGAAAGAAGGAGAAGCAGCGGCGGCGGAGAAGAAGAAGAAGGAAGTCCAGTGGCAGAAGAAGACCAGCGGAGAGTGGAGTGCTGCAGCGTGTGGGAAGGAAAAGAGCTAACAAAGCTCCCCGCTGCAGCCTCTCCCACCGTGTCTGGTAGGCGGCCCTGGGCCCTCACCACCTTCCTCTAAATCCTCCCTAGGCCACCGGGTCGCCAGGCACTAGGACTGTGGGCATGAACAGGCAATAGGCCTGAGGGAAAGCTGGGGGTACTGGGCCCCATTTATTTATAAGTAATCTTGGCATTAGGCTAAGATTACTTGTCATTGGTAAGGCAGGCATTAGGCCTGTGGGAAATTACAGGCAGTAGGCCTGAGTGTTGAGTTAGGAGAGTTGGGCCCTGATTAGGTGTAGTGATCTTGGCAGCCAAGATCACTTGTGAACAAGTAGGTGGGCACTAGGCCCATGGGTGAATACAGGCATTAGGCCTGAGCTCCCAGTAGAGGGCACTAGGCCCTAGTCATAATCTATTTGCAAGAAGGCAAGCCAAAAGGCCTGTGCTGTGATATAAGTGTCAGGTGGGCAATAGGCCTAAATAATTTCATTTCTGCCTGGCTGGGAATATTTAGGGTCAATAAATCTTCAGCGTGCTTCTCCCTAGGAAACCGGCACTGGTTACTCCAGCGTACTCTCATGGTCTGATCCTGTTACTGCAGGTCAGATAGGGCTGGTGATTGGGTAGAGTATGGAGTAGTGGTCCAGTTCCACACACTCTCCTAATTCCAAAGTAAACAGCTGTTCACTTTCTGCCCCCCAGGGTTCTTTAAAGACCCCAGCATGCTTGCTAGGTGCATTTTATAGACAGAGTCGGCTGGCTCTGTCCACAGGGATTACCAGGGGAATATTCTTCTCCTTGATTTCATTGTTTGGGTCACTGTTTGCTCCAGTTTATTGTTCTTGTATTACTTAATGTATTATAACCGTTATTATTGTATTGTCTGAAGTTATTAATCATTAGTTAGGACTAGTGTCTGTTATTGCCAGCTGCTGTTTACCTAACCTCGTGTTATAGCTTTGGCTGCAGGAAAGCCAGTTAGTTCGGCTCCAAAGAGTTAGGGTAGTTTGAGGTTCGCCTAGATAGGCTGTTTTGTTTTGACCCATAGAACATTACCGCAAAGTGAAAGAATCAAGGAGTATCTCTCTGTGTCAGTCTGTCCCCTGATTCTGTGGACCTTACTCGGCCGTGCAAGGTCCAGTACAGCGTGAGTGCTGAATAGGTGAGAGTTGGGTGGCTGAGGCCTTGTGCCAGTGATGATTTTCACCTAATCGGTGAAACCCACAGCCACCTGGGGGTACCAACGGCACTCCATCATAGCTTAGCCTCAGCACAGCTTGCGGTTCACAGTCCATTTTCTTTCCCTACAGCCATCACTACAGTATTCCCATCCTCCCAGTGTGAACAGGTACTTGTCATTCTGGCTTACGTGGATCAGTGAGTACCGCCTAAGGGCGCAATCCTTGCACACCCTTACACTGTGATGCACCATCTATTCTTCAGGGAGCTGGGAAAGCCTGAGAGGACCAGATAATGCAACCAAAACCAATTAGGTAAGTATTATCCCACTGTGGGGCAGATATATGAAAGGGCATTAGGGGGATTAGTGGTATCAGCCCATGTTATGTGCTGCTGATACCGCTTCTCCAACATGTATGAATGAGGAGATGTGTGGTAAATGACAGGGGAGATATGCGCTCCTGTCATTATCAGCGCTGCTATCTTCATTGCTGTCTTCATTGCGACTGATGTGCCACCCAATATATGAACGGTCAGTGGCACTGACCGTCCCGACAGCTGTGACTATCGATTTTGACAGCTGCAGGTGCCCATACACCGTTGTGGTGTATGGGCACCTGCAGCTGTCAAAATCGATAGTCACAGCTGTCGGGACGGTCAGTGCCACTGACCGTTCATATATTAGCAGCGCTGTTCCCGGCTGCGGCGGCTGCCGGCTTATAACTGCATGAGAGATATGACGATGCTTGCGAGATCTTGCGCATGCCCAGTGGAGCCGGCCAGGCAGTGAGATAGAACACATCAGTTCTAAGTAGATATGCTGTTGGCTGTGACAGGCCAGAGGGGAGAGTTTTCACTCCCCCACTCCGACAAACGAGATGTTAATATGTTTGTACTGCTTCCTGCTTCACCTCGGTAAGGGGGTGAAGTGGGAAGCGCTATAGCAGCTCGATGCATGCTGGTTTAATACATCTGTGTGTTTTGAATCCCGCAACACCCAGGATTTAATGATTATAATCCCGGGGAATTTTTGGGACTCAAAAACATCCGGGATTCCTGGACTGACTTTCCTAACACACAAACGCAAGCACACACACACACACACACACACACACACACACACACACACACACACACACACACACACACACACACACACACACACACACACCTCTTGGCAGCCAGCCGAAGCTCTGGCTCCCACATCACTGCTGAGTTACAATGACAGCATATTTTTCTTCGCTCCACTGAATGAATGTATTGAAAAGTATGCCCACGGTGTGCATGGTTCGCTGCCTTTCTTATTCATATCTCCATAAAGTGGACCACATGGCCCTAAAACAATTACAGTTGGGCCGTGTATCATGTTATTGATGTTAAAACATCAATGTTAACTTTTAACATAATTTAGTCCCATTGATGTTAATGTTTTCATGTTAATATCATCTGTATAAGAACACAAGATGATTCACTTGATCCGTTTGTCAACCATTGTAAGCTTCTCTTTCAAATATTCAAGTCAAGACACTGTGTGTGTGTGTGTGCGTGCGTGCGTGCGTGCGTGCGTGCGCGCGTGTGTGTGTGTGTGTGTGTGTGTGTTACATGAACAAAATAGGACACCACTGATGATGCCAAGGCATGCAATTGGAAGGGAGGGAGTTCAGTTGTCCTTAACCCATTAGAGTACATGAATAACATTATCCACCAAGCAGGTGTAACTACCTCTTATCCAGGACTTATTTTTTTACTTTCCATTTTTTTTTGTACTCTATTAGTGCTTGCCTATCTATGTCCTGAGCGCAGCCAGCTTGTCACTGACAGGAACTACCATCAGGGCAACTTGTTGACCAAGTGGGACAATCAGGGGAGAATCTGTGTATGCACTGCCATGCTGACCAATCAGGGAACACACAATTTCTCTTCTCATTGGCACACATGGTTCAGGATGCTGCCTGGGTAGTAGTGTCCTGTAAAGTGCTGAGGTGCGGGCAGATGTCAACTGACTGGACAGCAGGGCAGGGGTCACATTAATGTGGAGAAGTGGTAGGTAGGTAGGATTAGATGATTGCTACCAGTACAACAAGAGTTTAGGAGGAGGGAAAGAAAGAGCTAGGATATAAACTGAGATTTTTGGTTGTGAGGATAGAAACATGGGGATGGATAAAGAAAGCTGGTAAAAGCAATTAGAGTGCTGGAATAAAAAAAAATGGTGCTGAGAGCAGCGTGATAAGAGCCGCTGTGATCGACAAATGGGAGGGCATGAATCCAATCTCTGAAATCTATATTTGGCTATTAGTACATAGTAGGAATAAATAGTCTACTGCAAGTGTGCAGGTCTTCGGAAACATGGCTCCCTCCATGTTTTGGGGTTTGGGTTGTGTAGCCACACCCCCTTTTTGCAACACTCGCCTCCAGCGCGCACCTACATCATTCAGAGCCGCACTGGGTGTGATAGGGGTAAGAGATGCCCCTGGCTGATGGCAAGGTGGTAGAGTTATGGTATACCAGCTACTCATTTCCTATGATTATGCTGTACCAGTCCTGATAACTGCATGTGCTTGGGTTAGCAGGTGGCAATTACTCTGTGACTCTCATCCATAATGAACTCAACTACATGATCTTGTGTATTTTATATCATCATTTATTCGTAAATTAATAAGAGAAAAAAAGTAATTTTGAAACAATTAGGCATTTAAAAGCTTGTGTGCTTTCACAAATGTGTTTCAAACACTACAGAGCTAACTCAATTTTAAGGCCCTCAAAAGAACAGAATGTTGCATGTAAATAAACTCAGGTTATGTCTCCCTGCGCTCGCGCCTCAACCTCAATTATTCAAAAAGCAAACTGTAATTACAGTAAAAAGAATTTGTATGATTTATTATCAAAAAGAATATAAAATTGCATCAGCAATATTAATAAAATTATTTCAGCATATAGAAATGGTCATATATCTAATACCGGTATACAGTAATAGACATATACCATACAAACATATAACAAATATTTGACAGAATAAAATAAGTTATTTTGTGTCTGGGTGATATGCTTGTGGCGGTTTACTCCCCCTTAATTTTGTAGGATATCTATCTCATCTATAATCAGTCAGTAAATTTGTGTATTTCAATAGGGTCTTAATCCCAGAATGTGAGAGTCTCTACATTTCCATGTCCTTAATATCCTAAATCTGAAAGTAATCCTACAGAAAGGTTCGGATCAAGTTGACAGTATAGGATTACCCACAATTGCTTATTCACCCTTTTGAGCCACAATAGTGTTCCATATTTGCCGTGCAGCATGTCACGTGTGGTATCCGGTTGTTGGAGTGTGGTTGGGGAAAATTCTCTCACATAAAACTCACCGCTCCTAGTACACAGATTGCGTCCGGTGCCACGTGCTATTTGCGGTAGTACTTTGCTGCAGTGGAGTGCAGGGGTGTCTGGCGGCCGACTTTCTGGATGCTCCTGTTCAACCTGAGTTTATTTACTATACTATATGTGATGGGAAGGTGTCCCCCATAGTAGCTGCCTCAACGACCAGTGACAGGCGCAGCCTTTACCTCTATCTTTTTCTGAATGTTGCATGTGTTTACATTCATAAATACTAGAGGGCTAAAGTGGAGTATGCACTGGGCAATTTATTGGCTGTTCCAACAAGCGGAGAGTGGAGGGGGACGGTGGGTGTGTACACCCATTATATATCTGTGAATGTCGTTGTTCACAGACATATTGCATCGTCTGTGCAGCACAGCAGGTATATTGGTGCATCTGGCTGTGTGTACGGGGCATTACGATGTGTGGCATATTGGTATGTGGGGCATTACGGTGTGTGGCATATTGTGTACTGCAGTGACGTGCGGTGGGGTGAGGCAGGTGAGGCAGAGCCTTTCCTGTCATACTTACGTTTAAACCAGAGTTTTGACTGAATAAAGTATATGAAAAATACTAATAATTTGTTTAAAATATCTTCTTTTCATTATTCTAATAATTTTTATAGCCCAAACTCTGGAGTAAAAAGTCTATGGCAGATGAGGCAGTGCCTCACCTGCTTTTCTTTTCAGCACATCTCTGATCAAAACTCACCAAATTTCCAGGAGGTTATACTGCTGCACCTGTGTATAATGCCCAGATGTACGCTTTGGCTCATATATTGCATGTAATGCTGGCTCTGGGGCTAGCCAGTGCCTCCTGAGCCATTTAGCTCACCGCACGTCCCTGGTGTACTGGGCATTATGGTGTGTGGCATATTGTTTATGGGGCATTACGGTGTATGGCATATTGTGTACGGGGCATTACGGTGTTGCATATTATTGTATATGGGGCATTACGGTGTGTGGCACATTGTGTACAGGGCATTATGGTGTGGCATATTGTGTAAGGGGCATTACAGTTGTGGAATATTGTGTACAGAGCATTACGGTGTGTGGCATATTGTGTAAGGGGCATTACGGTATGATGCGTAATGTGTAAGGAGCTAGTAGGAGGAAAAATTACAAATAACGTAAATGGCATGAATCATTAAAAATTTTTTCCTGTGGTGGCCAATGTTTGGGGGAGCAGGGTGCAAAACTTGGCTAAGATGTAGTATTTTCCTCTGAAATGAAGCCATGCCCCTTGCAGTTAGGCTAAGTGTCCTTTTGGCGCACGCAAGTGTTTTACAAAACGCTACATTTTTAAAATATCCAGAGGGGGTGCACATTTTTACTGTTTGCACTGAGAGACATATTGTCCAGAAACATATCTGGTTATTGCACAACAGTTACTGCTACAGTGTGAGCTTACAGTCTATATTCCCTATCACATGGAGACACATACACACCAGCACTTGCATATTTATAATGGGTGCAGTGTGTTCGGTGCACACGGGCCCCTGGGGTCTAGGGGGGCCCACACCGAATACCCTACACCCATTATTTTTAATACTCACCCTCTGGAGTCCCACGGCGCAGCAGCAGCGCTGCAGAAATCACTGGGGAAATGGCGCAGTGCCATTTTCCTGGCGTTTCGCGCATGTGCAGTAGGAAAATCACTGGGAAAATGGCCGCTGTGCCATTTTTCCATAGATCTGCGCATGCACTCTAGGCTCTGGGACAGCAATAGGTTCCCCTAGGGACTCTAGTGCCCAAGAGCTACAGCGCTGCTGGCTAGAGAGGAGGGGGCCCAGAGGCCCCAGACGGAGCCTGCACACGGGCCTCCTCCTCTCGATACGCCCCTGCACACCAGGGTTAATTTATTTGAGTGTGGAGGAAACACATGGACACACGGGAGAACATATCAACTCCACTTTGTGCCAGAGTCTATTGCGCATGCGCAGGTTTCCCGGAACATGGCACCCGCGCTATGTTTCCAGAGATTTCCCTACTGTGCATGTGCAAAACTGTCTGCAGTGCAGGCCCACGTGGGACTCAGGATGGGTAAGTATAATTATATGGGTGTAGCATGTGGGCCTTCCTGGATCCATGTGTCTGTGTGCACTGCACACCCTGCACCCATTCTAGATACGCCAATGAACTGCAGGGTAAAATCTTTGCCTCCCTGCACAGCTATTCCTTGTATGTGACAGTTGGATGGAGCTGCCAGCAAGAAGCTGCTACGGATGTGTTTGTGATGTGCAGTGCGATTGTGCTAGACACACACCATACCAGATCATCAGTGGCGGATCTTGCCACGGGCAAGCAGGACTTTTGCCCGCTGTGTCCCTGTCCGCCTCCGCTGCCGTCCCCGTCCCCATCCCCGTCCCCGTCCGCCTCCTGAAGGGAACTAGACGCTATGCGTCTAGTTTCCCTTCCTGGAGAGTAACTTTGCTGAGCGGTGCGCGATGACGTCATCGCGCACCGCACAGCAAAGGTCCTCTCTACGAAGGGAACTAGACTCATAGCGTCTAGTTTCCCTTCGTGGAGAGGACCTTTTGCTGTGCGGTGCGCGATGACGTCATCGCGCACCGCTCAGCATTCAAGCGGCGCTTTTAATGTACAGGGGGCGTAATTGACCACGCCCCCTGTATTAGGCCACGCCCCATTTCCTGCCCGGGGCGCAGAGCGCCCTTGAACCGGCCCTGCAGATCATATAGCATAGGGCTGAAAACTACAACCACGGCTGCTTGGCTGGTGAGAAGCAGCTGCAGTTGTAGTGTCAAACTGCAGAAACAAAGGCAAACAAGGTATTAGCATACGGAGAGAGTATTGACTGCATAGGAGAGAAAAGAGTTAAACATCTGGGGAGGGGTGGACCTAGCTGTGAGGAAAGTACAGCCTTCTTTAGGGGGAGGGCTTGATATATATAGGGAAGGTGAAGCCATCTTAAGTCTCTTGGTGATTTGGTTTAGGTAAGTGCTGCAGTGCCAACTAATCTTACTATTGGGTGACTCTTGCTGTTCACTTGTGTATAGTGTGCCCTATCTTTGGTACTCTCCTCTCCAGTATCCCCTTGCTATTTAATTCCACTTAACCCTCCCGGTATTTGTGTCTGCGGGCATGTCCGCTCGCCCCCAGCGCGTGCTAAGGGCCCCGGCTCGTTACCGTGGGTCGGACGGCAGAGCGGGCCCTGAGGCGGCGGTGGGCGGCGTGAGGGACGGGGCTCCGTCCCCTAGGGCCTCATCAAATGCGGCCGCAGGCAGCGCTGGCGGGGCCCGGGCGGACTCGCCGCCGGGTGCCGAGTCGGGCACTCCGGCCAGACGGGGGCGGCGTGGGGGACCAGGGGTCCCTGCAGGCCGCTCGAGCATCGGCGGGCGGCGGCCGTCCCCGCCGGGAGCCGATGAGCCCGGGATCATGGCGGGCGCCCGCGGGCGCGCGCGTACGCGCCGCGGGGGGCGCCCAAGAGCGGCAGACACTGTCTCTCCTTCCTCGCCGCGGTCGGCCGTTCGGGCCGGGCGGGGGGAGAGGACGTTGGAGGGAGCTGGCGGTCGCCGCGCGGGGACTATACAGGAGCCTCGCGTGGCGGCCGAGGAAGAGGAGCAGTCCGGGAGGCCGTTGGCGGGAGGACGTGGGACGCGTGCTCGAGGTGCTGGGGGCACAGCAAGACCGGCAAGGGGTGGCCGCCAGCAGCATGCGGGTGCACTCTCCGCTGGTCAGGTGACACGCGGGGGAGCACGCGCGGGGGGGCAGCAGGTCCCTGTGACCGTCGCAGGACGCAGCGGGTCCCGCGGCAGGAGGGTAGACAGGGAATGGGTCAGCGGCCGCAGGGCCGCGGCCCGGGCCGCTGCGCACGACAGCGGGTCCTCCCCAGGACCAGGGGATTCTTCTGCTTCCCTGGATAGGGAAGGGGAAGGATCGGAGAGGGAGAGCGGCTGGGCCGGCCGGGGGGCTCTTGCCTTCGGGTTGGAGCATGAGGGGCAGGGTCCCCTGGGCGCGTCGGGCGGTCGGTGGGCGCGGGCTCGCGCCCAATCAAGGACCGGTCGTCCTTCGGGCGGCGTCTCCGGGGGTCGCGCCGCATGGGATCCTCCTGGGGCCATGGCGTCGGCACTGGCCACGGTGGTGGAGGCTCTTGGGCCATTAGCTGCAGTGACCTCCCCTAGGGCGACGGCGGATTTCGGCCAGGCTGCGGGACGCAGGCGGTCAGGCAATGGCAGGGCATCAGCGGCGCAGCGAGTGGCACGAGCCTGCCGAGAGCTGGGGGCTGCCGCGGCGGAGCTGGAGCTAGGATCAGACCGTGAGAGGCAGGGGAACACGGTCACTGCGCATTCCACACGGGGTGCCCGGCGTGCGCCGCATGCGCGGGCCGGGCCCTCTTTTGTTTTGTCTTCCACAGAGGACCAAGGTGAAAGGGATTCGGCAGACTTCGCGGTTGACGACGATTGGAATGAAGACGACGAACAATCCGGGTCGGAGAGGTCGACGGCATCCGGTGAGTTGGTACAGTCTATTTCAATTTCCACCGCAAGCTCGAGTTCGCGTAGCTCTTCGTCCTCCTCCTCATCCTCCTCTTTGGCGTCGCAAGCGTCCGACGCTGATAGTGCTGCTAGGGCAAGGAAGGAGGCCGAGAAACTTGCCAAAAGGGCAGCAAAACAGCAGAAAAGGCGTAAGCGGCGCAGGCGAATTAGTGAAGAGGAGCGTAGGGCAAAGAAGAGGCGAGACCTGCCGGGGGTAGTGCGCTGCGAGTACACCGCAGTTATGCGGGGGCTGCGAGACAGCTGCCGCAAAAAGATACGTAGGGGTGACTTTGTGGACTTATTCGGTTTGACTAAGGCCATGAAGAAGGATTACAAAGCGGCGGCCGCTACGAAGGGCATGGGGGCAGAAGCTTTCAGGTCTTTTGATAACTGGCTGGCCGGATTTTGGGTGTTTGCGGCTTGCTATTTGGAGGATAGGCCGGAAGAACACATGAATATCATCCGGTACCTTCATCTCGTGCACGACATGCAGCGCACATCCTCGGGCTCGGAATGGCGGCGATATGACCAAGAGTTTCGGGAGAAGCAGGACGGGTTACGGGTCATGGACTTTGGGTTCAAAGACGTGGAGGTCTGGCTCAAAGTGACCCGGGCATCCCAGCGGGAGGAAGAGACCCAGAAGCAGGGAACGGGTGGGCGCCGCGGGGGGTCGTCAGCGCAGGGAACGGGGGCGGACGGGGGATTTCCCAAGACAGGCGGGTTGGCCGTTCGCCTGGGCGGGCGGTCTGCCCCTCGGGGGAAATGCTTCGCTTTTAACAGCGGAACATGTTCATTTGGCAAACAGTGTCGTTTTCGCCACTCTTGCCAGCAGTGCGGTGGAACCCACCCAGCCTCCTCTTGTTTCAAAGGGGGACGACAAGGCAATCGGGGGAAACAACCCTACCCTAAGCAGGCCGCGAGCGGGACCGCTCAGCAGAGCACCAACGACAGTTAAGTTGGAAACTATGGGTAAATGGTTGGGTCTGTATCCTAATAAAAGGGATGCAAAGTTTTTGTTAGACGGTTTTAAGTTCGGTTTTCGCTTGCCTGTTGCAAGCGAAGTGTCAGTGCGCGCGCACAGGAACCTTCAGTCCGCCCGAGCCTTGCCGACTGTGTTACGGGAGAAAGTGGATAAGGAGGTCAGGTTGGGCAGGATGGAGGGGCCGTTTAAGTCACCCCCGGTGGATGACTTGGTCATCTCCCCGGTCGGGGTAGTTCCAAAGAAGACTCCGGGCGCTTTTCGGCTCATTCAGCATCTTTCTTACCCGCCAGGGGCATCGGTCAACGACGCAATACCACCGGCTCATTGCTCGGTGGTGTATCAGTCATTTGACGAGGCGCTAGAGATGGTCCGCAGCTACGGGAGCGGGGCCCTCATGGCTAAGATTGATGTTGAGTCAGCCTTTAGATTAATGCCATTGCATCCGGACTCATTTCGCTTTATGGGTTTTCGGATTGGGGCGGAGTATTTCATCGACAAATGTCTGCCGATGGGATGTTCCGTTTCATGCTAGTTTTTCGAGCGCTTTAGCACTTTTCTTCATTGGTGCGTGGAGTCTGCGTCAGGCGGTCACGGGATTGCACATTACCTCGATGATTTCCTGTGTGCGGGGCCGGCTACTGACACAAGATGCGGCGACTTGCTGTTTAGCACACGAGCCCTTTTTTACCACTTCGGTGTCCCGGTAGCCAGGGATAAAACGGAGGGTCCGGCCTCCTGTCTATCATTTTTGGGGATTGAAATTGACACCGTGGCGGGAGAGTGTCGCCTGCCCCAAGACAAAGTGTCAAAGCTCCGCGAAACTATTTGCCGTTTCAGCGGCTCGCGTAAAGTCACGCTGCGGCAGGCGCAGTCCTTGCTGGGCATGCTGAATTTTGCTTGTCGGGTGATACCGATGGGCAGGGTTTTCTGCCGGAAGCTCGAAAGGGCAACAGCGGGGTGTGCCAGGCCGCATCATTTCGTTCGATTGTCCTCGGAATTAAAAAGGGATTTGGCCGTCTGGGCTTCGTTCCTGGAGGATTTCAACGGGGTGAGCATATGGCAAGCGCCAGCCGTGGACAGCGAGAGTTTGCAGCTTTTTACTGATGCTGCAGGTGCCTCTGGATTCGGTTGTTTTCTGGAGGGATCGTGGTGCGCGGCATCTTGGCCGGCAAACTGGCATAGCGAGGGTCTTACAAGAGATCTGGTGCTGCTGGAGCTTTTTCCCATTATGGTAGCGTTGGAAGTTTGGGGCGATCGGTTAGCTAACCGCAGCATAGTGTTCAGGTGCGATAATCTGGGCGTGGTACATGCGATTAATAACCAGAGGGCGAAATCGCTAGTGGTACTGCGGGTACTTGGGCAATTGCTTTTGACATGCTTGCGTAGGAACCTATGGTTCCGAGCGCAGCACGTGCCCGGTTTGGAAAACGGAATCGCAGACGCGTTGTCGCGTGGACAGTGGGAGAGATTTTGGGATTTGGCACCTGAGGCCAAAGAGCAAGGTTTTCACTGTCCTGGTTATGTTTGGCAGGTGATCGGGCCGGACTGGAGGGTCTAGCGTTGCGGTCAATCGCGCCGGCCACGCTCAAGGTGTACGGACAAGCTTGGAGTGAATGGGAGGAGTTTGTCCAGGGGCGTCAGCATCAAGGTAAGAGCAGGCATAGGCTGATGCTTTCTTTTATGTGGGAGCTGTACGTCTCCGGTAGGTCACGAGCGGTGGTTTCGCGGTATTTGGCAGGCATATCGTTTTTCTGCAAGCTGCGAGGCGTCCCTGACGTAACAAAAAGCGAGGTTCTGCGGAAGGCAATGAAAGGGTGGGCGCGAGTCGCGCCGTCGCCACCGGATAGGAGGCGGCCCATCGATGCGGCGTTGTTGCCGGCCGTCATCGAGGCAGTTGGGCGAGTCGCGTCGTCCAAGTTTGAGACGCTTTTGTTTAGTTTGGCGTTCTCTATGGCTTACCACGGGGCCTTTCGAGTTTCTGAGTTGGTAGCGCCTTCCAAGAGAGCAGATTCGCGCATGCTGGTCGGAGACGTAGTAGTGGGTGAGAGGTCCTTGCTGTGCAGGTTGCGACGCTCCAAGACGGATCAAGTGGGGAGAGGACGCTGGGTTACAATGGTCCCAGCGCTGGAGGAGAGCGTTTGCCCGGTGGGGCTGGCAAGGCAATACGTGGTGGTGCGACCCGTTAAGGAGGGGTCTTGGCTGTTGCATTATGATGGGCTGCCAGTCACGAAATACCAGTTTCGATGGATGCTGAGTCGCTGTTTGGCGGGCTTGGGCCTCCCACCCACTGCTTTCGGTACCCATTCCTTTCGCATAGGCGCAGCGACGTCGGCTGCTGCGGCGGGTTGCTCCAGAACTGAAATACAGGCGGTGGGGCGATGGAAGTCGTCAAGCTATAGACGATATATTCGCCCCGTCACATGAGCGGTCGGTTTGCGCTTGGTGCTTTGTTTAAATTTGCAATGTATTATGTTGTTACAGTTCTGTGAATTTATGGTTGTGCGTCTGTTGATGTTACCCCTTTTGTTTTTGTTTTATCCTACTCAGGGATTAGCTACTCGCCGTTGCTGGCATGAGTCGGCAGCGGGGGCCTGGAGTTATTTGCGATTTTTTTGCCTGACTTGACGGACTGAATTCTAATCTACAATTCGGCTAATTTGGTCTAATCAGAGTCCCTCAGCAGGTCTTTACGTTTCACCTCCAGCTGAGTTATTACATGTGTTTCCCATTTTATACCCCCCTCCCCCCCCCTCCTGTTTTTTATTTTGTTTGTTTTATTTGATCTTTCCCCTTTGTGTCTTTAATTGCGCTTTTAAATTGGCTACGAAACATGGTGCAGTCGGCTAGGCCGTGACTGCTACAATAGCGAGATCTAAAGTTTTCTTTTTTGGCAGATGCTTCAGTATAAACAATTAATAAGCCTCTTAGTAATCAATTCTACCCCTCTTTTTCCCTTCAGGATGGTTTGACGACAATTTGACCATTTGGGTGGTTGGCCACTCTTACATTTATTGGGCGGCCAGGTTTGTGGCCTCGGAAGGGTCTCAGGCATTGCTTGGAGTACAGGGTGTCAGATGGCTTGGCTGGCGAGGAATGATGTGGGGTGAGCTGAGGAGTAGGTTAGTGAGTCAGGCCAGCAAGCATGGAGTCCCTAAAGTGTTGGTTGTCCATCTAGGTGGCAACGACTTGGGGAAGAGGACATCCTTGGATCTGCGGTGGGCCATGATACAGGATCTGGCAAGGGTGACCGCGGCATGGACCAATTGTGTGTTGGTTTTTTCCATGATGGTGCCAAGATTGTGTTGGAGGGGTGTGGCGGATGGTCGCCAGATTGATGAGGCCCGGAAAAAGGTGAACGGAGCGGTGGCAAAGTGGGTGCTGTCCCACGGTGGGAGGGTGGTTCGCCACCCGAGGATACGGTTCAGAGACAGCCACCTTTTCCGGCGCGATGGAGTACATCTATCCAATGAGGGGATGATGTTTTTTCTGGAGGATCTAGGTTTCGCTTTGCAGGAGTTAGGGTAGGTTTATGGTGGCGGTGCGAAAGACTGTTGGGGATGAGTCTTTCGCTGTTGGCGGAAAAGAACGGCAGTTTGGTATTGTAGGGAAAACTGTAGTGTTTTACAGTTTGTTGTGGTTTAGGTGCACTCACCTCCATCGACTTATGGCCGCTTGACCACCCGTCCGGGAAGGCAGCGGCAGGGCACCCAGGAGCGGTGGGTAGTCACTGTGGGGGTTGAGTTGTCACCTATTACCGGTTTATGGTAAGTTTTTAGTAAATTTATAGGGTTAAGTTATTTAAGGTTAATTTAGATTAATTGAGCCGTTCTTTTGGGCCGCCACCATATGCCAGCTGGAGCGGCATATTAAATTAATCTCTTTATTTACAGGTTTCCTAATGGTTAGGGACAAATAAATAGCTAGCAATTTTCTGCCAAAATTCAAGTCTCAGTGTCGTTATTTCTGGTTCTTGGTTATGAATGCTTTACTTTCAAAGAAAGGGGTCCACCAAATATCACTAAGATGTTTAGGAGAGAGTATTGACTGCATAGGAGAGAAAAGAGTTAAACATCTGGGGAGGGGTGGACCTAGCTGTGAGGAAAGTACAGCCTTCTTTAGGGGGAGGGCTTGATATATATATAGGGAAGGTGAAGCCATCTTAAGTCTCTTGGTGATTTGGTTTCCCACCCTCCCGCCCTGGTAGTTGGAAATTTTGGCACGTGGTGCTTTGGCTTTAAAGTTGTTGGCTGTTTTCGTTGGCTATTTATTGGCGGAAAAGAACGGCAGTTTGGTATTGTAGGGAAAACTGTAGTGTTTTACAGTTTGTTGTGGTTTAGGTGCACTCACCTCCATCGACTTATGGCCGCTTGACCACCCGTCCGGGAAGGCAGCGGCAGGGCACCCAGGAGCGGTGGGTAGTCACTGTGGGGGTTGAGTTGTCACCTATTACCGGTTTATGGTAAGTTTTTAGTAAATTTATAGGGTTAAGTTATTTAAGGTTAATTTAGATTAATTGAGCCGTTCTTTTGGGCCGCCACCATATGCCAGCTGGAGCGGCATATTAAATTAATTTCTTTATTTACAGGTTTCCTAATGGTTAGGGACAAATAAATAGCTAGCAATTTTCTGCCAAAATTCAAGTCTCAGTGTCGTTATTTCTGGTTCTTGGTTATGAATGCTTTACTTTCAAAGAAAGGGGTCCACCAAATATCACTAAGATGTTTAATAAAACGGGGAATTGAGACAGGATAAAAGCGTAATCCTGCAGTTATATAAATCACTGGTACGGCACATCTTGAATATTGTGTACAATTCTGGGCACCACATTATAAAAAACATATCTTAGAGCTTGAAAGGGTTCAGAGGTGAGCTACAAAACTGATAGAGGAGTTAGAGGCACTGGATTATGAGGAAAGGCTTACTATGTTAGATATGTTTACACTAGAAAAGTGGCATCTAAAGGTGGGTACACACTAGGCGTTGTGCTCTATGAGCGACATCGCCTAGTGTTTCCCCTCCCGGGCCGATCGGCAGCCGAGCATACACACTGAGCGATATGATGTTCATATCGGGTCACTAATGCATCGCTGGTCGACTGCGGCATACACACTGAGCGATATGATCTTCATAACGGATCGTTAACGACCCGCGGGGCTGCGCATCGCTAGTCGGCTGCGGCACACACACTTGCCGAGAAAGTGAGCTATGTCGCTCAGGAAGGGTGAAACTAGCAATGTCACTCATTTTCTTGGCAAGTGTGTATGCATCTTAAGAGGGGACATTATAAATATTTATAAATATATAAAGGGACAATACATGGAGCTAAAAGGAGATCTGCTTATTGAGAAGTCTCTACACACAGAGCCGGCCCTAGGTATAGGCAAACTAGGCAATTGCCTAGGACATCTGGTATGCCTAGGGGCACCAGCAGCTTCTGCTGATTAAAATGATATGCGGCATGCCTATATTCTGTGTGTAGCATTTCGTACGCAGATACAGCCACAGTCGCACACAGTATATAGGCATGCCACATATCATTTTAATCAGCAGAAGCTGCTTGTGCATCCTAGCAACATAGCAATGCAAATAAGATGCATTTTCATAAAAAAATAGGCACCTGACGCAGAGCCGGCCCTAACCAATATGATGCCCTAGGCAAGATTTTGGCTGGTGCCCCCTAGCACCACCGCTAGTTCCGCCTCTGACCCTGCACCCCTTTCCCAGCACCATCACCCCCCACCCATAGCAGTCCTTTTTTTTGTTTTCCTACCCCCTGTAATTTAAATAAGAACAGTGTGCACATTTGGCCTTACACATATGCCGCACATTATTAGTGCCCTTATACACATAATGACACACATAGTGCCCCTTACACATATGTTACACATTATTAATGCCCTTATACACATAATGACACATGTAGTTCCCAGCGTGAGTCAACTGGCAGCTCTGCTAACGTCGGGTCAGAGCCGGTCTTAGGCATAGGCAAACTAGGCAACTGCCTAGGGCATTTGGTATGCTTAGGGGCACCAGCAGCTTCTGCTGATTAAAATGATATGCGGCATGCCCATATTCTGTGTGTATTCCTGGAAATCACTGTAATGTAGCATTTCGTATGCAGATACAGCCGCAGTCGCACACACAATATACACATGCTGTATATCATTTTAATCAGCAGAAGCTGCTTGTGCATCCTAGCCACATAGCAATGCAAATAAGATGCATTTTCATAAACAAAAGGCACCCGACATTAGCAGAGCTGCCAGCTGATTCATGCCAGGTATCTCTTGCAGAACTAGCGGTGGTGCTAGGGGGGCAACAGCCAAAATCTTGCCTAGGGCATCATATTGGTTAGGGCCGGCTCTGTCTACACAGGACACGCGGACACCCTCTGAGGTTAGAGGAGAGGAAATTTCATACCCACCTAAGGAGGGGGTTCTTCACAGTAAGGGCAGTAAGGATCTGGAATTCTTTGCCAGTGAAGGTAGTAATGTCGGACTCGGTCAATACATTTAAAAACAGGTTAGATAAATTTCTAACTTAAAAGATATCCAAGGCTATAACTTCTTAAATGAATGTACTTTAGAAAAATGTATTTTAGAAAAACTATGCATTCTAGTTGTCAACTAGACGAAAAACGGTCTTCACTTGAGTCACTATGGGTAAATCTATGGTTATATAGAGAATAGTATAGGATCGAAATATATAGGTTGAACTTGTCTTTTTTCAACCTCATTAACTATGTTACTATCTGAGACTGCTTTGCATGCCAGAGCTTACACTGTGCTTATTTATGCTAAAAAAGCTGGTGGGTCTCCATTACTCCTTACATTACAGTAGTTTTTTACGCTTTTTTAATTTTATTTGTGGTCTTCTTATTTTTATGCAAATGATTTTAGATTAATCAGTATTGTGACAGTCATTTATTATTGAATCAATATAGTTTTTGAATCTTTTATTTGCAATAGAATAATAAATGATTTCTTATGTGTGTACTCTGCATTATATTTGCTTTACACACCGCAGGCAACACTACCCATCTTTTTTAGTTTATTGTTGACATAGGTAGAACAGTGACAATTACTGCACAGATATGATCTGTATATAACAGTAATAATAATGATACTAACATCAATAATAATTTGAGTGGACACATGTCATTATCCTCTTACACTGTTTCAGTCCAGGAGAATGTCTTGTGGCTGCTGTGCCAGCTGTTGTTCCTGCTGCATTTATTATCTGAGTGGATTCATTTTACTACTGGCAATAGCTGGTTTGGTCCTGTGCGCTAGGATCTTCCTGGGTAAGTAGAATATAGTAATAGAATACAACAGAGTACTATAAAAATGAAACACATAATGCTGTATGTTTCACGGCAGCAAATATTGTTCAAGCTATTAAACATTTGTTATGGGAGAGTTGTGGCTTTGGGGGGTATGCAATTAGTGCCGTTTTTTTTCGGCTACCCCAAAAAAAAGTAACTAATTCGACCCACCCTAGTCAATTGCGGGCATTTTCGCCCATTTTTAATACATTTTCGCCATGGCGTTTCACTTTTTGTTTTGGGCGAATCGGCATGGGCGAAAACAGGCCTCAAAAACCGGTGAAAACCCACTGTCCGTTCGACAAAACACGTGGAACATGCAGGGATTTCGCCGATCCACGTGTTTTTCACCAGTGGCGCCACTTTCGACAAGACAAAAAAGCGGCACTGAAATTGAATAGTGCGAATCCAGATTCGCCCTAAAAACAGCGAAAAGTGCAGTTTTTTGACTTGTAGAAAAAATCAGCACTAATTGCATACCCCACTTTGAGTTTATAGGTGACATTGAGGCTTTGATGTAGAAGACAGGGTGCTCAATGCAGGAGCAACTGTCTGATAACATACAGAGGGCACAGTGGAAGATAGGTGTAGGGATCGGGTGTGGATTATTAGATCTACACTAAAAAGGTCTACAGTTAATAGGAAGACCACTAATGGTCAACATGCATTAGGTCGACAGGGTCAAAAGGTCGACATGGAATAGAGGAAAAAAGGTAGACAGGGTCAAAAGGTCAACATGGAAATGGTTGACACAAAACAGGTAGATATTATTATTATTATTATTATTATTATTATTTGGAAAAAAATGAAAAAACCTGTGTCGAGCATTGTCATGTTGACCTTTTGACTCTATCAACTTTTACATGTCGACCTTCTGACCCTGTCAACGTAATGAATGTTGACCATTAGTGTTCTACCTATTGACTGTAGACCTTTTAGTGTAGATCTATAGGGCCGGATTCAAATGTTAGCCTGTCCCTCCCGCCCCCTATCGCGTCCGTGGGTGATATTCTATTGTTACTGCTGATGGGCGCAACCTCTTCATTTCAGCTCGCTATTCCTAGAGGTAGCGAGCTGACGTGTGTAAAGAGACCGTCTCTTCGCGATCGCGCCCATTAATTTAGTCGGGTTTAGGCGCTTGATGCGCCTAAACCAGACTGGAATGAGCGCAATCAGCGCAATAACAGGGCACATTTGAATATCCCCCCTCTGTTTCCCAATCGTAGTTCACGTGCTAAATTATGAAAAAGCTGGAAAAAATGTTTAAATAAAAAAAAAAACTGTGTTGAGCATTGTCATGTGGACCTTTTGTCCCTGTCATCGTAATGCATGTTGACCATTAGTGGTCTTCCTATTGACATTTTAGTGTAGATCTATAGGGCCGGATTAAAATGTTGGCCTGTCTCTCCCGCCCCCTATCGCACCCGCCGGTGGTATTCTAATGTTACTGCCGACAGGCGCGACAACTTCATTTCAGCTCGCTATCCCTGGAGATAGTGAGCTAGAATGCGTGTAAAGAGACCCATTTGGACGCCCAAACGGGTCTCTACACGATCGCGCCCATTACTTTAGTCAGGTTTAGGTGCTTGACGCATCTAAACCAGACTGGAATGAGCAGGATCAACGCAATAACGGGGCAATATGAATATTGCCCCTCTATCTCCCATCGCTTTAGACGGGAGATAGGGGTGCGATATGATTTGAATGCGGCACATAGACTACATACCGTAAGGATCGCCAATGCTATTATGACTGCATTATATGTGTTCTGAAAAATGTTTTATTCATTTAAACCATGGACAGAGCACAACAGCAGTGATTGTGCCCTATTTTCTGTTGTCAAGGGTCTGTGCCACAATTGTAGCTCATAAAAGAAATCCAATCATTAGGAATAACACATTATAAAGTTTGATGTGGGTTAAATATACGAGATACAGTGTCAATTTCTTCTACCTTTGCACAGAATGTAAATTTACAGTAGCTTCATGCCTTCATGTGCATACATTTATATTTTGCATAACCCTGATTTTTTTTTCTTCATTACTATTACTGTCCTTTTAACTGCAGCAGTCAAAGCCACAGAAGACGCAATGGCTTTTAAATGCACTGCTTAGTAGATTTACCACCAAGTGTGCTATGTGGGTGATTTGGGTGAGTTTAGGGTATGACGATCTGTTAGGTTTGGGTAGGCCTTTGCTGGCAAAGTTAAACAAAAAGTATTTTGTTCTCATTTGCAATGTGACGCCAAATTTTCTATGTCTCCCAATATCCCCATAAATGGTGCTGGCTAGACAGTTTGTGAACACATGATTGCAAAATCTCTAGTAATACCCCGTTCAGATTGCAAATGCCAGGTCGCACTCGGGAATTGTAAATAGGTGCAAATGGGTCCTTCCTGGGTGCGACCTGGCATTGGACCCTTTCAGACTGGCCTCCCGACCCGTTGCCATCAGGGGCGGGGACAGAGCCAGCATAGGATCATCTCTGCACCGCCTCTCCCTATGCTGTGAACTGGTACCGGGTCGCATCGACCTGGGTAACCCGTTCACACTGCGCCTGGCGCGGTAATAACCCGGGAATAACCCTTTTTTATTCGCGGGTCAAATTACCGGGTCAGGCGACTCGGGAATTCGACAGTGACCCGTTGACACTGCACATCGACCCATGTCGACCCGGCAAAATACCGGATTATTTGTGCAGTGTGAACAGGGTATGAGTGTGCTCAGGTGCTACAAAACCACAGTGACTGATCGGAAAGAGAGGTAGCAGGGTATCATCAGTTGTATTAGTGCAAATCATGCTACAATATTATATTATACTATATAGGACAGAAAATCCTATTTTGCGATTATCTTTACTTCACTTGGAAATTTTTGTATCTTTACCCAAAATAAGACAAATAAAAAAAGAGGTGATCTACTAACTTGGCCCAACATTAGCAATGGCTAACATAAAGTTGTATCATTGCAGTTGTATTAATTGGTATTTATTCTGACAGAGTTCCCAGTCATTATAAATGGCTTCACAAATACCATGAATTTCACCCAGGAGTCAGTTGATGCATTGATGTCTGCTACACAATACCCAGGGAGTCCAACTGTCCAGCCTGCTTCCACTGAGAAATGCAAAATGTTTGTGGGTTCCTTCAAACTGTTAAATGAAACTTACCTACCTCAATATAACGACACTTCATCTGCTGGCTTCCAGACAGCTACACAGCATCTACAAGCTATGGTAGGTTTGATATTTTATTCTTCAGTCACTGTGAATTCAGATGTAGATTTATAGTGAGTGTTTCACAGTTTGGAAGTTTTTTCCTAATTGAATACAGTGATTGACTACACAGAACGGCTCCTCAAATGCTACCTCTATTCTGGATACAGCATTTCTTTTTTTTCTTTCTGAAAAGCATTTTATTGACAGGAAAATTATAGACATAGAAAATATTCACACATCATCAGTCGGAGATGAAGTAGAGTCACATTACAGACAAGAAAAATGTATGTGAAGTCAATCGAAAGGCAAGAAGGCACAATAGCAAAATTAC